>NW_010407643.1:9848-24543 GCF_000710305.1 Buceros rhinoceros silvestris | reverse complement strand
TAATAGTTCTGTTCTGCTGGTCATGGAAATGCTATTATGCTTTGTTTCCTACCTCTCCCTCCTCTTTTTTCCGCCCCCGCCTTTTTGACCACCTAAGGAGACCCATCCCAGGTTAAAGTGTGGGGACTGTTATTTTTAACAGCTGTAGAGTCCACGGATTTGGAGTTAAGAAACAGGGAAAACAAATTTATTTTTCTCTTCTAGATAATGAGAGTGAGAAGATGAAGACGCAGATTAAGCAGATGATGGATGTCTCCAGGGTATGCTGCACAAGATACCTAATAAATGAAGCCAGGTTACTGCTATGCCTAAGTTCATAAACTTTCTGCTCCTCTTTTCAGATAAAAACTATGTTATCCATCGTTGAAGAAGACCGAAACCTTCTGCAATCCAAACTGAGTGATGAAGTAACAGCAAGACATGAGCTGGAAGGTAGGCTTAGCAGAAGAATTGCATTGCATGAAATGCTGTTTGTGCTTTAGAAAAAAACAGAGCATTTAAGTGCCCTCCTCCAACTTCTCACCTACCTTTGCTTCTCCAACAGAGCAAATAAAAAAATTAGAACATGACTCCTGTTCGCTCCAGTCAGCCAAAGATCGACTAGAAAATGAATGCAAAACGCTGCAGCAGAAAGTGGAGATTCTTGGTGAACTTTACCAGCAGAAGGAGATGGCACTCCAGAAGTAAGCCTCTCATTACTCTTGCCCGACACCGCATGTTGTGTGGTAGGCTCTGTCCAAGCGCTCTTGGCTCAGAAGGATCGAATAACTTTGAGGTTGTATTTGAAATGAAAGGTGATGACCCCTGTTTCCGTATGGTTGAAGCTAGTGCCCCGGTTTTACTTCTGCCGTTCCAGAGATTGTAAAAAGACTCACCTTGCACATGCGGTATTGTCTTCTGCTGTTAAAAGGAAATAAAACAACACAACAAACAGCTTTTGGAGCAGGGACATGAGTGACTTGGTCTGCAAATTCTGTGGTTGCTCTGTCCCATTGTCCAGAAAAGCCGAGGAGAATATAGTGGCCATTAAGATCTGTTTCAGTTACTCTGACCACAGCTCAGTGAGTCTAATTCTCGTAAGGTAGAAACTTTAGTCTTCTAGCTTTGTGAGCTTTTTGTATTCTCAGAAGGCCAAACTAAGGCTGAGGTCGTGGTGGCAGCTGAGGTGAATGAGTTGCTGGTGGGGAAGAACTAGTTGTGTATCTCTGTTCATTCCTCATTCATTTATGCGTTTACTTACTAAAATGTCTGTAATACCATCTCAATTTTGTGGGCAAAATTTGAGATAGAACTCAGGGACATTTTCAGCTAAATTCTGTAGGAAAGATGAAATTGTGGTGGAGAAGCAGCTGCAAGTTCTAAGGTTCAGGTGTGTAGGTTGGGGGAAGCACGGGGTTGGAACAAGCTAAAGTAACTGAGGCTCTGCAGCCACGGAGCGGTGAAACTGCCTGACCTCATAACTTCAGGATCTAGGTGCAGTACACACGTAATGGAGAGGTGAAGGAAAGCTTCCTCTTGACCTCTGAGGGGTTTCTGTCCGTCCCAAAACTTCTAGGAAGCTGCACTGCCCGTTACTGCTTGGTGAGAATGAAGGACTTTTTTTCTGTTCCCACATGTGGCCGAGGAAGTGGATTGTGTTGAGGCAGCTACTAGGAATAGTTAAATTACTACTAGTTTAATGGATCCCGTTTTGTGGAAGAGCTCTCGTAAGTCAGGAACGCATTATGGACGTCTTAAATACTTGCAGCAAAATGTCACAAATTAAGTTAGTGAACTCTGAGGTTATAAAAAGCCTGTGGAAATTGGTCTTGTAATGAACTGGTATGGGGAACACTTAGAAAAAAGCTTCTTTCCAGATGGTTGATGACGATTGAATGTGTTTGTCACCCGGGCCCTGAATTCCGCCTTTGTCACTACACCATCATTTCTTTGCTCGCTTCGGTTAGATGTCAGTTCTGTGTGTTTCCTTGTCGGTACCTCTGTAAACCTGGATTACTCCTACCTGTAGAATTGTGTAAGTAAACCACAGGGTCTGACAAGATGAACTGTCTGCAGTCATTAGATTCTGACTGATCCTTAGGTGCGACAGAACTTTGCAGTCAACTCTGCATCCTTGATTTTCAGGTCTTGCACACAAAGGGTTTGTCTCTTGGTTTCCAAAGACAGTATTTCTGTCTGATTTTAAAACACGGCTCTCTTTATTCTCTCTCTGTAGTCTCACGCATTGTTACACATTCCGGTATCACTTGGTAGCAGGGGAATACCTTGATTTTGAGTGGTAGTAGATGCCAGATGGTGCAATTTTTTTTTTTTTTTTTTTGTTTTCCCCTGTACAACAAAATAACCCTTTTTTTTTTTTTGTGTTCCCCTGTACAGAAAACTAACCCAGGAAGAGTATGAGCGTCAGGAGAAGGAGCAGAAATTGTCTGCTGCAGATGAAAAAGCTGTGCTGGCCATTGAGGAAGTGAAAATTTACAAGTAACTTCAGTTTCTGAAGACTGTTCTCGTTTATTTTGGCTATCGGAGAAAATTCATTTAAACCTCTCTCCTTCCCCTTTTTCTTCTTGTACAGGCAAAGAATCCAAGATATGGAAGAAGAATTGCAAAAAACAGAGAGATCTTACAAAAACCAGGTAAACTTCTTGCTTGCTGGTCATTGCGTCACCTTTTGCTGCACCATTCCAGTGTGCTGTAGTGACTTCTTGAAAAAATACGTGTAGTTGGACAAAATACAACTAAACCGTTTCTTTTCTTCTCAGATTGCTGCTCATGAGAAAAAGGCACATGACAACTGGGTAAGAATGTTCTTCCTTTTCTGCCACAAACAGTTTGTGGTTGACTTCAGGTTGGTGCAGTTAATGCAGTTGGCAAAATTTTCCCTAATAGCTGATTGCCCGCTCTGCCGAGAGAGCTCTGGCTGAGGAGAAAAGGGAGGCAGCCAACCTGAGACAAAAGTAAGTGCAGACCAGACTGTTCTCATGGCTCTCTGAACATACTGCGTGTTGCAGTGTGCCGGGCTAAATTATAACAAATATAACTCACGTGCATTGTTTGAATAAAAAAACCCCTTATTTTTAAAAATCAGATTAATAGAAGTAAACCAAAAAATCGTCATGCTTCAAAGACCGTTAATTGTGAAGCCGACTCCAGGCAGACCGAATCGCCAGGTCCCACCACGACAAGGTAAATGCTGCTGTTTCTCCCGAAACCTTGTTCTCTGAGTCGGTATATCCTGAAAAAGTAAGGCTGTGATAAATTGTAGAGAAGTAAACCAAGTGGTTTCTTCCTCTTTGGCCCAGGGCCCTTAAGCAGAGATGGCTCTTTTGGCCCATCGCCTGTGAGCGGAGGAAATCCATCACCCACGCAGATGATGGAAGTTCCTGCCCGGCCCCTTTCTGCTCCTCGCAGGGAAGGCTCAAGGGGAGAATTTGGTAAGCAGTGAAGCTTCCCTTCTGTGGTGACTATGTGTTACGCTGCAGATCTGAGAACGCTGAGGTCTGACCTTGGTTCTAGGGTAGTGTTAATTATTGATACCCGGTTTATTAATACACAGATGGGTGGTTGGTTTGTTTTTAAAATAGAAACAGCTCAGGCAAGTGTTGATTGGGATCTCTGGGGTTCCTGTTTCCCTTAAGGTACGGTGTTAGATGGCCCCCCTCACCCACGAAGGCCTGAATTGCCTGGAAGGATGTCTGTTCCGGGTAAGTTATGTGGCCTGCAACTTAGTCAGTTATTCTTTCACTTCAGAAATGTCATTTTAAAGCCACGTTCCTTACCCCAAACACAGTAAGACAGGCATTCGTGGCTCTCTCCACAGATCTCGGGCCTGCTGTAGCATCGCTCATCAGTAGCAGGCCAAGAACCTCCTCCCCTTCCACACCAATGGATGGAGCGGTAAGCTGAAACCCCCGACCTTCGGAAGTGTTTAATACGTGATTGACTGTACTTCCTGCTGCTTCTTTAACTGTACGTGTTCTGTCTTGTCACTATCCTTATTTGCTGTCCAAAAAAAAAAAACAAACCCAGCCCTCTCCCAAAGAGCCTGAAGGCCCCTGTGTAGCTACTGATTCACCTTCATCTCTAGAAACAGCTACAGTGAGTATTCAGAGGCCGAGCGTGGTGTTACTCTGCTTGGATGGAGAGGAATAACGGGCTTGGTGTTTGGAACTGCTGCATAACAAAATGCTCGGCAAAACTAACCAAGGGCTTCCACCTGTCTCAGAAGGTTTCTCTGGTGATGGGCAGTTGCTGTCTGGTTTTTACGGAATGGAGGAAATGAGATCTTCCTTGTTAAGGGCTGCAGGCCATCACTTTGGAGGGACTACAGCCCCAGCGCTAGGAAGCTGACAGCGGTGGTGCTGAAGCGCTCCTCCATGTGTAATTCAAGGTGCCAGGCCTCTTGGCAAAGGGGTGTCCACCGAGGACGCTTCAGAAGGGAACGAACTTTCCTTAGGCCAGCTTTAGCTGAAGAAACCTGGTCGTTGCAGAGGTACACGAGGTGCTTACTGCTAGGTAGTGCAAGCAGTGTTCTGGGTGAAGGGACAGTGACGGTGCGGTGACCTGCCCTGTTTTCTACTTGGTTAATGGGTTTTGCAGTGTGTACGTGTGTGTTTTCTTTCCTGTTTTTCTTCCTCTCTTCGACCTCTCGGCATTTGGGGGAGTATTGCGGTGGTCAGCAGTGTCAGTACTTCCCTGATGCAGTGAGCGACACACCGAGGTGTAACCTAATCTTGCACAGGCCAATGCTGGTCCCAAAGGCCCACCTTCTTTCCCCGGGACGCCTATCATGACCTCGCCAGTGATGGGACCTCCGCTGCCACCGCCTGTGCGCTATGGACCGCCGCCAGCTCCTCCCCGCGGGCACTTCGGGCCTCGACCTCTGCCCATGCCCCTAGGTACAGTTGCATTGCCGTGTGCTCAGACTGAACTTTCCCACCGTGCCACTTGAAGCCTGCTGCAGAACCGACATCTGCCCCCCGTCGGCACGCGGCTGCCCCTGCTTCGCGGGGTCTGGCTGTCTGGCTTAGTAAGCTCGGGCAGGTGGGTAAAATACCTTGTATTTTAAACAAGGTGTTTTTCCTTGTTTAGTCTAAAATGGAAGCCAGCAGCCGAAGAAGTTACTAGGATAGAATTCATGGCCTGCGAAGTCTGCATGTGACAGTGACCCACCCCAGAGCTGCTCCAGGAGTGAATAACTGAGGAAGGAGTCAGGAGCTCCGCTGTTCAGGTTGAAGGTTGAACATTTAACTCCATGTTTTCCTTTCCTTCTAGTGCGTGGTGCTCCCTTGCCACCTCCAGCTGCAAGAGATTTCTTACCTGGCCCACCCGTAGGAATGAGAGATCTGCCTCCTGGCCCACCACCACCGCTGCCTTCAGATCCCAGAGGCTACGGGCGTGGGCTCCCTCCTTTCCGACCCCTGGGTCCTCCTGGCCCAAGAGATTATCCTCCAGGCCCACGGCTACCCCCACCTGGTTCAAGAGACTATACACCTTCTCCTAGCAGAGACTTGCCTCCATCGGGACCTAGAGACTACCCTGCAGGCCCCCCACTGCCACCGCCACCGCCGGGCTCGAAGGACTACTCACAGCCGCCAGCGCAGAAACCCTGACCGCAGCCTCTGGCCAGCAGCTCCGTGGAATGGACTCCAGAGCACTTCCTGCCGTCAGGATTTTAGGAAATGGCTCGCTGAGCCATTTGTCTCATTTCAGTATATTTCAGCTTTTGCGGGATTAATTTTTATCCAATTGCTACAGACATCTTACGTGCATTTATGATCACCTGAAACTCATCCATCCTCCTGGGCTGCAAGAACCTTCTTGTGATGGACTCGAACCGACTCTAAATGTGCAATAGAGAGGAAGTACCTGTGTGGCTAGTTTTAATTCAGTGAAGCCTCTGTAACCAGTTGGTGAATGAACTAATTTCGTGAAAAATGTAAATTGAATCATTTCCTGTGGAAATAATTTTTAAGTAAGTAAAATGCTATCCTACCTGCCTTCTCCATCACGTCATTAAGCTGCAGTTACTGTAGGCCGGGGGTTTACATGAGGACTGTGAGGTGGTGTTTTTTTGTTGGTTTTTTTTTTAAAGATGTCTGGTCAGAGATCAGAAGCACAAATGACACTGTATTCAAAGGAAAGTTATAATAAAAAGCAAAATTCCTTTTGCTAAACCCTGAAAGCTTTGTTTCAGTGCCATTTTTTGTTGGGAAAGGACATTGGTTCAGTCATTTAGCCCAAGACTGAGCCAGGGCAGGTTCAGGAAAGTGCGTCAAGGCTGAAGGAACCTTCTCACCTTCTGCTGAACTCGTCAGGTGCGCTCTGGACTTGCTTCGTGAACGAGGAGGATGGGGGAAGCAGCTGAACGTGGCTGAAGGGCAGCCCAGAGCTGGAAATCTTTATGAAGTGTGTCTGGTTAGCTTGGAAATGCAGGGGAACACTCCAGGACTCTAGAAACTACGGAATTTCACACTGCTTTCAAGCCTGGCTTCTGGCGTTAGGCAGGGTTTGAGAGCGCAGTTTTCATCTATTCAGCTTCCTTAGCAGTTAGGCTGGATTTTTACAGCCTCTTCCATTTACTTACATGACAGAAAACGAAGTGGGGCGGTTGTTTTTTTTAAAGCTGAGTGGGTGTATGTACACCCCATTAACTGATACAGCTTTACACCCGAGTGTGTGTACACAGGACAGCTTCAACAGCACCCCGGTGCTTGTAGGTGTTCAAGCAAGTCCCTGACTGTGTTAGTGACAGGTGTGTACATGCCCTGCGGCACAGCAGGCCGCTGCCGGGGACACACAGGATTTTCAGAAGTGCTCTGTAGAAAAGCAAGCCTTGGGGAGGGGGAAAAAAAAGGAGAACAACTAGGAATAATAAAAAACCCTAGTGAAAGGCCATTACAGCTTTACTGCCAGAGTACAAGCAGCCATTAACTTGCATGTAGCTGTTACATTCTTACAGTACAAGTATTAAGCTTTAGCTTAAAGAGGAAAGACAAGACAGAACATCACTAAAGCATAAAACAATACATGAGCTTGTGCTGTGGGGAGGACGAGTCCTTTCACCGAGAGACAGGTCACAGGAAAAACACAAAGGGGAGAAGCAACTTTAAAAATGGTCTTTCACACTCTACAGACAGTAATTCACAATTAGTTAAATACAAAGCTCTACTTGTGTATTTAACGAAAATACCTCAGAGTTGACATTTCATGTAACCGGAGTTAGTACAGACACCGACGAGCCAGGGGGGAGTCGAGCAGCTGAAACCAGGGGTTGTAATTCAAGTGGAAGTGTTCGGTTTGCCTGGTGGATAATGACGCCCACATCGATCAACAGTCGTGTTTCCACATGGGTTCTCCTGCCTCAGGATCTTTCCTTCCCCAGACCAAGTGCTGTGATGGTCTGCATCTCCTCCCCTGCCTACCTCAGACATCACGGACACCCTGAAGCCAGCTGGGAGCACCAGGTGGAGGGTAGGGACTCTGCAAGTGACAGGGGAAACAAAGGTAACCACAGCGCTTCCAGCAGGCCATGAGCCATGGCACCAGACACGGGAGGACAGCAGAGCCCCAGAACCATCCGCTGCCGCTGCCGAGCCCGGCAGGCTGTGCCTGCTGCTGCAGGGACAGGCAGGAGGAGAGCGGGGCCAGCTGGGCATGTAACAGCTCTTGACCAAGCTCAGCTTTACTTGCAGCCACAGACTAAATGCTTTGCTCCATCCTTCTGTGGAGTTCAAAGTGACTTTCATTTAACAACATGTCATCCTGCTTTCGTCCGGTATCGAGAACGCTGTGTCCAGAGGTGGTCCCAGACCTCGCAGGGGTATCTTTCAGGGCCTGATACTCCATGTATCGGGTGTAACACTACTGGGGTAGCATGACGACCCGTAAACAGGACTGTTGAATTGCACTTTTTCCCCCTCCAACCAGTAGTGGAATCTGAGGCAGTGTTGCTGACTTTTGTCATAACACTGAAGTAATGTCATCCCTGGTTCTACCAGAACAGAGGAAAGGCAAGAAGATCAGGACATTCAAAATTAGCTTTTTATCCTCGTCAGTACGGGAAAGCCAAAACTGCTGCGCTCCTGCCTGTAGGTGGACAGATACTGTGAGGAAAAGTAACTCCCTGGGGTTCTGTGATGGAAGAGGGGAACTGGCGATGGATAGATCTGCACCCAGACGGTTTAAAACAAACCGCGTGTTTGACGCTACTGGGAGAGCTGGGTCTTTCCCTTAGCATAGCAGAGTACTTAGGCACTAGTTAGATACGCAACAAGTATATTAACCCTTAAAGTACTGTATTAAATATCCACGCAAATATATGAAAGGTTTGACTGGGTTCTACTTCTGGCCCTTTATTAGGTCAAAAGGTGAATGCAAGTGTGTCATAATAAGCCAATGTCCTGCAGCTTATTACACACCAAATCAAAATATAGAAAATAAATGATAATCCTATCTACTTACTTACATAAAAAGGTAATTTTTAGAGGAAGTTTCCAGACTTGCACAAAATAGGCAGAAAACTGCTTACCATCAGTTTCCCCAAGAACAGCAGTTCCGTGTCAGAGGTGGGTCAGCCTGCTATACCAGAGCTGCTGTACCAGAACAGGCACCTGAACCCAGGGGGGCCTGTCCTGCTGTCAGTGGAGCAGTGAAACACCCACCACCACCACGAGGCTGAAACCCTGGAGAAAACCCCTCTTTGCCCCCCACTCGCCTTTGCAAATCACTCTAGCAAGATTAAAAAAACCCACCAATCAAACAGCTCTGTTAGGGAGTGATGGTGATGTAGAGGACTGTACGCTGTGTCCAAAACTCGGCACGAGCGGATCAGGCAAGGCTGTTAAAATCGTAGTTCAGTGTTCTCATCTGCAGTTGTCCTCTGCCTGGCCTGACCAGAGCAGAACAGCTGTCTGAGCTCTTCTGTGGCCACCTCACTTGAACCAGTACCCTCCTCTCGCTCACTTCAAATCACTTGCAGTACTTCAAGCTCCTTCCCGCTCCTCCTCACCTTCCTCCCAGTCTCCTGCCACCCCGCCTGCTACAGAGGACTCTGAAATGCAGATGAGAGGAACTACAATAGCGCAGCGCGTGTGAACAGTCGGTAGGCCTGCCACATCTTTATTGCTGCCGGCTGGGCGAAGGGGCGGTCTCCATCCTTGGGTGGAGATTGAGGCAAAAGGATAATAATGGTTAAAATAAAAAGAAGTGATGAACAGCAAAATTAGGAAAAGCAGTCAATGCATTCCAGGGCTCTCAGAAAAACCTGTATCTGGAAGGTTCTGAAAAACTCTCGCACTTGAATGGTAGGCTTGCCTCTGACCCTGGAGCGGTGCTGTGCAGTGTGTGATGGTCCCGGCTGACCTACTGGCATGAGTACAGTCGTTCTCCTGCCCCTGGGAGGCTAAGGCTACTACACACAGCTCCCACGACTGGTGGTGCAGTTCACAGAGTTCTCGCGACTAGGGTCAGTCCTTGTGCAGTGTTTGATGGAGGTGAAGGTAAAGTGGTTTCTTGGTCAACAGCTGCAATTTCTTCCTTTTAAAGTCAGTGGGTTTTTTGTACCTGTAAGCACAAGAAAGTAAGTTAATCCACATGCTAACGGCTGCGTAGGAAGATGACAGCACACTAGAAGGCTTGGCCTGTACTGCTCTCACTGCCGTAATCTTAAATACATCTGACAAGACTTACTGGGAGCAACGGTAAGGAACAGGTTTACAGGAAGAAACTCCAACTGGTATTTTCTCTGGATTATTTTAACAAAACAAGTATTTCAATTTTTAAATGAATGTGAAGTTTCTGTAAGGAGCATCCCCAGTGTAACACTCTGATTGTAGGAGCTGCAGTACCAGTTACTCAGTACTTCAGAAATACTCCAGCTAGCACAGACTACTCTTCCTAGAGATGCTCAGAACTGCAAGGTTCACTCTCTTCCTGAAAAACACCCTCAAAAACATCGCGGAGACCTTCAGCCACACAGTAAGGGTAGGATGCACACGGTAACCACTGCAGCACAACTGCCTCATCTATTTCTTTGTTATACTTGGAGCAGGGAAAACCACAGCGAGCGAACGATACTTTGAAACATTCATCAAATTCACTCAAACTGACCCACCTCTGACATCAAATTGCAAATTCGTACCCCATGTCTTGAATCGGATTTCCTTGACAGAATTTCTCTACCAAAAGACCATGTGAGTTGTTTTATTTTTAATATATAGCTAATCTGACTCTCAAGCTAAGGTCAAAGTTAAAATCTCCCATCAAGAATTTGTTAACTCCATACAAAATTTAGTTACAAACACCAGCATTTTATCTAGAAACAGTCCAGATTTTGAGAAGGGTCTGTAGCCATTTTACCAGCCTGAACACACTTTATCCTCCTTTCTTTGCTAAAAATAGAGTATTCCTTATGGAAGTCATGAGGATCTAATGGGTCCAAGAAACCTTCCCCAACGTGGGCTCTAACCGACGCGGGCTCTAACCGACGTCTAGTTCATTTCCTCTGTCACTGGCATCAATAATTGCAAGTCACTTACAGTTCTATAACAATTGCCCCAGGTTTAATTTCATCCATCTCCATGAAAGCAAAGCACTTGGTGCTAGTAAACCTTTTCTTAGGCTTGTAGTGTTTGAATTCAAAGAAAATAGCTGCACCTAGAGTGGAAAATGGTTTAAGAGAAAAGTTAGCAATTACGGCCAATAGTTACCTGAAAAGTTACCTGCTCTCACAATGCTCTACATACACTGGAGGGAATTATCTCCAACGCTTCCGTTATTTACTCAACTGCAATACCACCTTAGAGTCACGGAATTCTTTAGGTTGGAAAAGACCTTCAACATCATCAAGTCCAACCAAGCACTGCCAAGTGCACCACTAAACCACGTCCCTCAGCACACATCGACAGGTCTTTCCGAATCCCTCCAGGGTATGTTCTTACAACGCTCATCACACTTCACTTCGTTATTCATATCCAGGGAGCCGTTTGTCCAATGACTAAGGAGGTGATAAAGCAGCTCAATACCTGTGCAGGAAAGCAGATTGCTGCATTTCTATCTCTTTTTACTCCTCCCTTGCTTGGAAGTCACCACAATGCCCGATTTGAAAGAGACAGGATGCAGAGGGGGTCTGGATCTCGAGCTGTCGG
Source organism: Buceros rhinoceros silvestris (assembly GCF_000710305.1). Taxonomy (NCBI): domain Eukaryota; kingdom Metazoa; phylum Chordata; class Aves; order Bucerotiformes; family Bucerotidae; genus Buceros; species Buceros rhinoceros. The sequence goes on along the minus strand of NW_010407643.1, from coordinate 13,399 downwards.
CACAGCCGGTTTATTAGATCAGGAGCCAGCCTAGTGTCCAGACTTCCAAAGCGCCCGGGCCCTCTATCAGGTCTCTGATACTACGTACCTTTTGTTAGTTTTTCAATGTGTTTCTGAATCTCGATGTCCACGTTAAAATGGACATACGTGTCCTCCTTCCTCAAAGCCACAGGAGTGTCTTGCACAGGAGTCAGATCTATCCCATTCAAATCTGCAGGAAAAAAACCGCATGAGAATGACAGAAGTTTCTCAGACTCTAAGGTCATGCTGCAAGAGATTTATTAATCACTCTTCATATTGCCACAAAAAGTTAATGCTCACCTGGATTTTTCCCCTAAACTTGAAGAAAGAGACCTCATGCCCTTTCTCAGTCAGTGCATTTTCTTTCTCATTGCAACATGAAAGCAGGTAAAGTTCTAAAAATGTCTAAGATAGAAACATACTCTTAAAGACAGATAATTCCAGGTTTTTTTCTGCCGCCAGCAAAGCACTCCATTTCTTCTGCAAGGGGGCCTCCAGCAGGACGGGATAGGCACCCAAGGCAGCCCTCCCCACAGGGTCTGCGGGGCACAGCTGGCACGGCTTGCACAAGCTCTGTTCCTTGCTTTGCTGCCTAGACTCGACGAGCGTTATTCCTCTTGGTTTTCCCACAAGCAGAGGCACGATGGGGTGACAGGTTGGACCCCAGCTCTCAGTGCTGGCCACCCGTTTTGCTGCTCAGGCACAGCCACAACAGACTACTGTTTCTCACTAAGCCTCTGCCGTTCGCACAAGTCCATTTGTCCTCTCACTGGTGATCGCTCTCCCTCGGGCAGAGCAAAGCTGCCTCTAGCGCAGAGGGTAAGTGTTGTGCCTAGGGAACGCGCTGAGGCTGGGGCCCTGAAGCACCACGGATGCCCTTCATCCAGGCGTGGGCTGGGACCACTAGTGTTGCATCAGGCACAGATCTGCAGGTCTCCAGACCTGCAGAAGAGCAGCCTGGTATAGAACTGAGGAAAACAGCTACTAAGCCTCTTCAGGCTCTTAATAGGAACAAAACGACTTTGCAGAGTCACCTTTTCTCACTATAAGAAGTCACCATTAGTAGACTAGGTGATAGCCTGCCCACGCACATGCTTTTTTAACGCTATTTTCTACACCACCACTCAGCAGCCACCATTTATAGGAGCTTGCAAATAGAGCCACGTGTTAACAGAAAGACTTGCTGGGAAAGGGAGCCTAGCCATACATGGCCTCCCTTAGCTCCACAGAGGAAATGAGAGCTAGCTCTGGAGGCAAGCAACAGGTTAAACAATACCTAATAAGATAAGAAAGACAAACACTTCAGTGGCAAGGAACCATGAATATCTGCTTTAGAAGTTCTGCTAAGTTCCAGGATCCAATGTTAGAACCCCATTAGGGCTGGTATTTTCCTGTTGGCCAAGAGAAACTCAGCATGAAAAGAATTAACTTTGATTAAACCCACATCCATCCAGCTAGCCCCACCTCTGAGTCACCCATTCCTCAGCTTTCTGGTGTAATAGAGGCAAATAAAGATCCACAAGTGGCTAAAAAAAAAAAATGGAGCCTGAAGAATAGTTACACAATCAAAAAAATGCTGCAAACCATAAACAAAGAAACACTGTGCGTCTCCCAGACTGACAACACAAAAAGGCAGTTGTATCAGCTGGGGAAGACAAGAGTCACGCTTCAGCTTCCACCCCAACCAGGTGAACAACTCAAAGGTCCAGAGAGAAGTGGAAGGTTTCACCACTGAAAAAAATCATCTCATGAAGAGGAATTAGATAAAGGTTTCTATCTACCTGCTTTGATGGGTAATGCTTGAGACCATCACTGGGATTCACGTGACATTCAACACTGTGACCCTTGCACCTGCCAAAGAACTTGCCTGATGGCACCTGATGACACATCTAACAAGTATTTGATCCCTATGTTTGTATCCAATGGCACATCTAAAAAGGACTGATACAAGGTCGCTATCACAACTGAAAATAACTAGAGGCTGTTGGCTCAGCTACAAGGTTTTATATGATAAACAAACAAACAAATCACATACCTCAAAACATTGTAAAGATAAGCAAGGCAAACAGGGAAGGTTAAAGGGAAGCAATTCTGACTACAGGGGCTTCCTCCCAAGAAATGCAAAACGGAGAAGAGGCAGATGCTCTGACTAGAAGGAGCATGAATGCCAAAAATCTCAGCCTCAAGCAAAAGGCATCAACCGCGTTGTCGTCTGAACCAGTGAGCTGCCTGTCCTGGCGCGACAGACAGAGGGGTTCTTCCAGATACATGGAAGTTCTAAGGGGGAGGCTGTTAGCTCACTAGACTTTGGCCGAAATGTTTCACTGCCAAGGTTAAAACATCTTTCCTATGTTATTCCGCTCGTAAGCCTTGATTCCCAGCTTCATACCCATTCCCCTAAACCTTAACCCTTGGTAAGACGATCTTTGTTTTACTACTAAATTAGTTAATGACAGGGCAAGAATGGACTCAGTGGGCTGTGGCGCACCGTCTCCAGAAAGCCTACAGACCAATGTGTGTGTGTGTACAAGCAGTCCAAACAGATCTGTCCTTAAGAGTCAGCTGAGGAAGCTGGAATAGAGGAGTAGGGTCTGACACGCCACTGATACTCAGCTCCAGCATGAGGAAGGCACCCCGGAGCGCACTGATAAGCGTGTCTCCTGCAGTGATTCACCTCCCAGGATCTCTCAAATACAGATTGTTTTCCATCCCCGATTAAAGCAGAAGCCGTAAGTCCACAACAGCAAATGCAAGTACAAACAAGTCTTCTTCCCAGCAGGCTGAAAGATCGATACAGCTTTCAGAAAACACACCCTCTCCAAGCGAGAAATGAGGAGGCAGGAAGAGAAATCATTACCCTTTACACTGACTGTGATGTAAGGATCAATGCACTGCCCAGCATCTTTCAGACCAATTTTCTCTATGTTGATGGTGAGTAATGTCATCCCGGGTTCAGATGGCAATCTGGGTAATAAAGTACCTGGAAAGAGTAAAGCAAATTATTAACCCTTGGTGTCATCCTACAGTAGAGGCCTCGCTTATCCCATCATCTCTCATGGAAGATGCTGCTCTCCTTAGGGGGTTCAAAGCCGAAGGATTTGTATCCCAGTAGTACTCAGCACTGTGGGGAAGCCTGCGTGCACAAACACACATCCTTTGACAAATTTCAAAGCTGACACCAAAAATCCCCAGGACTGCCTCAAGTCAAATGAATTCATAGAAAACTAATGCCATAAGAACAGAGAGGACCTCTGTTAAAGCATTCTTTCTTGCCCTCATGTGGAATAACTCATTCATGGAACTCCCTTCCTATTATTTTTAAGGATTAAATTTGGAAGGCTGGATTCAGTCTGCAGGAAGTTCAGACACTTATTCAGGAGTCACACCCCACTGAACATGACTTGGCTTCACGTTGAACATTTAGACTGGGAGAATAAGGAGGAAAATGGTATTATAGCAAAGCCCACTGGAGAAAAGGGAACCAGAAGAGACATTCTGAATTATCTAAGTTCTACTGGTCTCTACTTAAA
>NW_010407643.1:9159-9727 GCF_000710305.1 Buceros rhinoceros silvestris | reverse complement strand
GGGGGGGGCGGGGAAGAGAAGTGTTTGCATCCCCTAAGTTCCCTGTGCCTTAAGGAAGGAGTTCCCAGCTCTGCACCAAGAACACTCTTTGTATCAAAACTTTGTGGTCAGCGTAAATGAATCCTCGCAGTGCTGAGGAAGACAGCGCAGCTGGCAAGAAACTCAAACTGTCAAACTTGCCAAAGCCATGAGATTCTGCCATCAACAGTGGAGTAGGTTTCTTCCCGCTGATTTCAGCAAAGACTGGCAGGCTTCAACCTCTCTCCAGTATTGGATGAATAAGCACCAAGACAGAAAATGCTGAGACTCATGAGCAAGTTTGATTAAAAGTTTGGTTTTCTAATTTAAAAAAAATGTTATCCCAAGGTTTGAGATCTAAATAAAGCAATAGTTTCCTTTGGCAAGTCCAATAGGACTTTTCCTCGATACTTCTTTTCCCCTCTTGATCTGCTTGAAGAGCTGGAGAACCGAGGAGTGTTTTGTACAATTAGAGAGACTGCCTTTGTAGGAGAGGACCACGCATTCTGCTCTCAAAACTAGAGCCACAGCTTCAGCAACATTCCATGCG
>NW_010407643.1:0-9062 GCF_000710305.1 Buceros rhinoceros silvestris | reverse complement strand
CCTGCACCTAGTCCCTCTTTCAGGATCGTCAGCAGGGCTTGAATTCTCATCTAAGATGCTGTACGTTTCTGTATTTCCTGTCTTGCTGCTAGCAGACTCATGACCTCTGGGGTACCACGTCTGCAGACACGTCACAATGTACCTTGGCAGAATTCAACCCACCCTTCTGAAGTAATGGGGCAGGCTTCTGACTAGAGCATGAGAAATGTTAAAAATGTCTAAACTTATTAGAGAGCCCCCATTCCTGCAGAGCAGCATACACACTCTAGTTACTCTTGTCTCTTGAACAGACAGAATTCTTATTTCAATCTAAATGCAGAAGCAAGCCCATCTTCTTTGGCACAAAAAACCTCTGCTTTGCCATCTTTCAGTTGTCTCCTAAAAGCAGCATGCTCCCCAAGAGCCAAGAACAACTGCAACCTTCAGTTTTCCTATCCACCACTCAAGGGGACTAAGTGATGGGATACCTGACAGAAAAATCACCTGAAAGATGCATCAGACTGGCATTCATTATAAAAATAGTGGCTTAGGAAAAATGACTCCATTCCTGAAAAATGCTTTCCAGAATGTGTGAAATCACAGCGTTGCAGTGAACAGAAAGTCAAGCTCACTTCCAGAGAACGGCAGGACAGACGGTCTCCAAGGCACCTGGTTTCCATTCTCCTCAGCAGGAGGAACAGCCAAGGCAGCAACGGACTAACGGAGCCGGCTGTAACCTGTCTCTGGTGAGACACAGCCACCCAAGCAGGTCTGTGCTGAAGCCTCTGTAGTCACTGCCCACAGGAGTCATTAGCTGACAGTCACCTCTCCATGGTGTAACTTTACTAGGGCTGGGCAATGCACTGTCAGTCTTCCACCACGGCTGGGGCCCTGAGCCTTCAGCAGGCTCACACTGTGGCTTTTGCTGGGAAAACCACCACACGTTTCAGACACAACCACAGACAAACCTGCATCATTACCAGAGGGGCAAGGGAGCATCTACAAATGAAGTAAGCGTCCTCCTACAAGTGCATTTCAGATACACAAAGCTGAGTCAAACCAACAGCTCACTGCCACCAAGACACCGGTACTCAGTTTCTCCTTTCCCAAACTCCAATTTAGGGAAAGGGGAAAAAGTGATAAGTCTGCTGCCGGGTTCACAAACGGAAACTGTTCACAGAAGAATCCATTGCCAGCACAGCACTGGAATAAAGAATTATATAACCAGAAGAAAGGCAGGAAACCTCTGCTGCTAGAGGCAGCAAGCCATTGGTCAGTTCAGCTCTGTACAGCACAGAAGTCTAACTACATACATAGCCTCTGTGTAAGACTTCCAATAAAACGTGTATTCCACTAAAGAACATCTAGCTACACCTGCCCGTGGCTACACTGAAAGTCCGAATGTCTTTATTAGCACAGCAGGGCTTCTAGAGAGCTCTGTGTAAGGTGCGTCACCAAATACGACTTTTCCTTTTCCTGGTACTGAAGGCAAATGAAGATCCACACATAGATGCCTAGGACTGCGGCTGTTACCAAAGACTGTATTTGGGGCTGAAGGAAGAACATCACAGCTACACGAACACGATCAAAGGAATAACTGTATATACGAAAAGGTTATCATACCTTCATTGGCTCCTGAGTTAGGTGAATGGTGCAATGTGATAACGATGAAGCCATGCATGTAGAAGACAAGACCATGATCAGTTAGACAATACAGTTACGCGCTATGGATTAAAGGCATATAGAAGCAAAGAGGGCAACACAGTTCTATCAATTCCATACGGAAAGACCACTTATAAGGCTCACGCCAGAAGGCTGCAAGCTGCTTTTGTTGATGCCTCATCACCCAGAAAAAACACAAACCTCCGATCAGGTCAGAAACACCACGCTACTGTTTTCCCCTGAATGGGGAAAGGAGATCTGTGTTCAAGCAGTACAAAACCACCTGAGGAGTTTAGGTTATTGTAGCTGTGGGCAAGCTTACCTTAACGCGAAAAAAAACCCTCAGAAAAGTCAGATATGCTGTTTATTAAGTAGATTACTATGTAAAACATCAGTAAGTTCAGCAGTTGCTCTCACCACCTCCTTGAAGCGTGGTCTTACTGAGGAACAATTCTGTAAGACAGTATATGCCCCAAACTTCTCTTCTTTCCAATTTGGCTACCCTACTTCTTTGAAAATTATTTCAGTGTAAGTTCGATCTGTTCTTACGCACTTAACACAGCTTCTATACGTCCTCTCTATGTGTACAGTTCTGAGGGTTGCACAGAGATAACTGTTGGCACTGTGGTAATGGTCACAGAATTATCAATTCACCACCACGCCAACAGCTACTCAAGGTCTCTCTGCTACACCTGGGACAGAACACATCTTTCGTAAACGGGTTTATTATGGTGAATAACAAGGATCAAGAGAGTAAATGTCAGCAATAAAATATCACAACATGCAGCCATTTTGCGAGCTTAGCATAAACAGCTGTGGAGTGTGCCGACGGACATCCGTGTAGCCTGCAGGGATCACTCTCATAGCAAGCACTGGCTCATAGCTAGGGACAGACACGTGTTTCCTCCAGGCGTCAGCAATGCAACACCCCAGCGCTTTCAACCGTAATTCCAGTGCTAGTTTCCCTACTTGTTATCTTCTTCCTGAAAAACAAAGTTTGCCAGCCTGCTCTGAAACTAGAAACTTCTTTCTCCTCCAAAGAAACTACACCAGGAAACAAAGGAACCTCTGCTGGAACATCCTACTCCTTTGCCTGGTAAATTGTCGAAGCTGAAGTTTCAGGAAGACCTTCTCTAGAATCTGTAGTTATATCTAGTTCTGCAAGTGCCTTCACATGGACAAGGACTGAAGCCATCAAAATCAAAGCTACCCCCCTTTATCCTTCCAGAGCCTGGCTTTAGTCTAAGCCATTCTCTCACCAGACAATGCAAACCAAAACCAACCAGCAACGACTCACTACATCTCTAGCAGCAGGAGATGCTCCTCACAGAAGAAACATTGCCACAATTTACATTTGAATGCGTTTGGAACACTTCACATGGTAAGAAAGTGCATGGAATGATAATACTGAGTTTGAACACAGAATAAAGGCTAATTATTTGAGGTAGATATGGATAACCTCCCAGGTTAGCCATACAATTGCCTTGCAATAAGATACTGTTAGCTGAGGGAAAAAAAAAAAATAAAAATCTACTGGCCACCAGTGTGGTTCTCCAGTACAGCATTAGAGTTTACATCAGCCTGTTGCTCCTCACCCAAACTTTTCAAATCACAGGTGGAGAAAGGGGCTTCTCAGAGAGAGCTTACACATGCTACGTAGGCTGGCAAGGCAAGGCTAGTGCTCCTACCTGGAACTCTAGGAGGAAAAGAGTCTGGAGACCCTGCTCCAGCTCCTCCTTCCTCATCATCCTCCTCAAACTCCAAGTGTTCCTCTTCTCCAGGTGCTAAAATCTTCCTGGAAAACATGAGAAAAAGGATGAGACCAAAGATCATTCATCATCTGGCTTTCAACTCACAAGCCAGCATCCAAACATAGAGCTGACTGCTTCAAAGTCATTTCGCACTTCTGAATAACTACCACCTGTACCTACAGGCTCTGACAGAGATTGCAGGAGCCCAGCCCAATAAAAAGCACAGAGTCTAAAACCAAGAGACAATTGGCCATTTCAGGGAGTCCTGATTTTACCGAAAGCATGGGCTTGATTTTTAGCGGTACCTAGACAAACAGAATTCCAAAGTTCTATTATTAAGGTGTTTACCTTAGTGGCCATTTCAGGGAGTCCTGATTTTACCGAAAGCATGGGCTTGATTTTTAGCGGTACCTAGACAAACAGAATTCCAAAGTTCTATTATTAAGGTGTTTACCTGAAGCAGTACAGCAAATAGGTGGCTCTAGAAATTCCAGTGTTTCAGGCATACTCCAGGCCCCAGGCTGTGCTCCCTTTCAGATACGTATCTGTGCATGAAGTAACCCAGTTCTCTCTTACCTGAGTGGGACAGGCTGAACATCAAAGGGGAACTCCTTGTTGTAAGTGAGGATATTCTTTAAGACTGCAGAGAGGGGAAAAAAGTAAGAATCCATATCCATAAACAAGCACTATTTCTACTGTTTGCACAGCCATGTCCGTTCTCACAGCACCTCACGCACAGAAATAATTTTTTTTTTTAAAAAAATCAGATCATATAAGAAAACCCCAAACCCTTCTCTTGTATTTTAAACACTAGCACAGCCCTGATCAGAGCTAGATCACTGTAACATTCAGACACGCTAAGTGGAAATCCAGGACATAATCACCACCACACTTAGACAGAGAAATACCCAAAAGCATCCTGAGAAAAAGCTACAATCCCCAGCGTGATGATAACAAACTTTGGTAGCTACTGAAAAGAGGGTGGTGCTCTTCCTGGCACCAGCTCCAGACAGACTGAAGCCTCCACAGCTGACCCACCTAAGCACACATGTAAGGCTGCACATTCAGACAGCCACCGTGGGAGTCCGAGCATGCTGGTAACACATCGCTTAGTTGAGATTTCCTACTTCTTCATGCATGGGTTTGAGGTTTTTGGTTTTATTTTTCTGTTATTGGTGGTGGGTTTTTTGTTTGGTTGGTTTTCTGCCTTCAGATGTCTGGGCAGATTGGCAAAATTCAGAAGAGATACAGGGCAACATCTCAGTATTCAGGCCCAGGTACACTCACCATATTCTCCAGCATTCAGTGCAGAATGACTTTGCCATTTGTATTGAAAACTTACTCCAGTTTGAGTAATCGCAACTTCAGCTGTTATTTCCCAAAACATATATGAATAAAAGTAAAAATTCCAAAAGCACGTGAAAGAAATAAGCATTTAATGCTGGCTAAAGGGGATAAAAACTTAGAAGATAAAGCCTGCAGGGAGAGGCACTCTCCTACCAGACAATGCGTATCCCAGACTGGGTGGGGGAGAGGAGGTAGAAAAACCGAGGCTCTCACTGGGCTCATTGCGTAATAAGCCCTCTCTGAGCACAGAGACTTAGGACTACTAAATTAGAACAAAACAGTTTTAAAACAATGTTAAGATTATACAAATACCCACAGGTACTTAAATACCAGTTATGTCTAAGGAACCACTGCCAGGCCCCTCTGCCTCTGCCCGCTACGACTCAGCCAGCGCAGGAGAGCTTCCCCGCCTTTGTGATCACATCACTCAGCGGGGGCTCCACCATTAACCTACCAGACACCATCTGAATGCTACAATGAATAAAGAATCCCTCATATAAAGAACCCCAAAACCCTTCCCAGTCTTTGCTCATTCCCACTGTTTTTTTTCCTTATTTCTGTACCACCACCTGAGAGGTCAGGTGCTGCCTAGCTGGACACCACACAAATACAGAGAAAGCTTTAAGTTGCCTTTGGTCAGAGATGTGACAGACAAAACTGATGCCAAGTCTCTCTCTCTCTTTCTAAAGACAGAACTCCGCTCCGAGGGATCAGTAATGCCAATCCTCACGTGGTGGCAAAGAACCACAGCCACTTCCCAACAGAAAAGCAGCTGATTAATAGCAGGTGGTCACCTTCCAGTGCAGCTGGGGTTCAGGAAAAGAAGGGGATTTTTATCACACTCAGAATTCCCCACCTCGTGGAGAGCTACGTCATACCAGAGACAGAAAGTGAAACTGCCCCAGGCAGAAAAATCTCAGTAAAGTGAGATCTCTTACATATCACAGGCACGTTATACAGAAGCAATAGAAATTTCAGTAGTTCTCCTCCCACCTTCCAAAGGCTGGTAAGTACTAGATTCCTCTCTTCCCAGAAACCAGTTTATCTCACCGTGTGAATGGATATCCCCTGTAAAAAATCTTCTAGTAATACATTTCAGTCATCACTAGAGGGCACAAAATACTCCGCTGATACCAGCACAGGAAAAGAGCAAACAGTTTTATAGGCTTGAAATCTTGATGCTGCCTGGAGGCAGAGCAGCCACGCACAGGGGTCCCAGACCTGCCCACAGCAGCACGCTGCTTTTGGAGCAGGTAGCAAAGGTGACCCTGAATGTTTAGCTCAGAAACACTTCTGGAAACACCACCGGAATCTCTTGCGTTTTGCTGCAGAAAGCCGTGGATCAACTTTTTAAAAAGCCTTCAACTCTGTCTCATCACCAACAGCAAATAGTTTTAGAAGTTGTAATATGGCAATTTACTAAATGCTCCTTTAAACATCACCCGGATAAGAAGTAGATCTACAGCACTCAGCCTGGTGAAATACTTACTCAAAGTCACCAAGAAAAAGCAAAGTAACAAAACAGCAATGCAACAGTCATCCTTTTCCTCAAAGGAAAGTCCTCTTTACATCCATCACAACTGTGAGTTTCAGCTGATTTAAATAAAAACGACCAGATCACAGAAAAAACATTAGGTTACCACAGACAGGAATCTCCCTTGCAATACTGTGTAAGACACCCGAGCCTTAAAAGGCTGGTTTTGGCTTTTTTGGTTTTAGTTTTGTTTTTTAGAAAACACCAAACACCTCTGGGAGAAAGAGCACTTCCCCTCCATCATGCTGAACATTCACAGGAAGTTCTCCACATGTGTAACAGAGTGGGCAGATCCCATCGTGGCCTCCATTTATGTTGCTTTTCCAACAGAGATCTTTTTAAAACACTGTTCTGCAGGCTCTCGTGCAGAAGCTGCTTTTCTTTTGTGATGTTGGACAATATTGCACTGATTTTATCAGCAGTTGGCTCTTTTTTGAAAGATTTCAAAAGAAATTATCAACAAGACCAGCACACACTAACTTGGCAAAGACCACCGTCCATTGAGATTTCCAGTGATAGCTTATGATACCTGTGTTGATTTATTTTTAAATAGACAACACAAAATAATTCAGATACCAGCCCCCCCAGTACAATCCAGTATCTACTTCTCTAACACAAATGCACTGCATCTGAAACTAGTCGCTCAGTGGCTAGAATTGCCACACACGAACACAGGCACACGGGACGTCCTGGCCTGCCCATGTGTAAAGTGTATTGTAACACCGGTATAAACTTTCCCAAGAACAGGATTTGTGGGATCCAGTGTGTTAGCAATGATTTCACACAGTGCAGTCTCAAAAGAAGTATTTGTATGTAAGGACCCTCCTGTAGCATTATTCTAGCACAAAAGATTCAGTGACAAACAGACAGAACTAGCCAACTGCTTCGCTTTCCAAGCAGCGTGAAGTGCAAGCTTAAGTAGGGAAGAACCTGACAACACAAAATGAGGGGGAAAAAAAAAAGTAGTTTAAATTTAAGGGCCCTGGTTGTTATAACAACACCCAAACCAAATTTCTCAGCCATTTTGACAGCTTCAGGCACACAAGTAATTCGAACAAGCCAAACTGTCTGAATAGCTGTTTTCATGCCACCCTCACAGAATGGCTTGACCTAACATAGAAATCACTTATTTGCATTGCAGCCCAGATTTTTTCAGCTTTTTCTGGTGGAGGGAAAAAGAAAACTGACAACACACAAATTGAAACACTTCACAATGTATTTTATGAAATGGCTGCTATTGGCTTGATGAAGATTTACTCTCTTCAAGATATACTTAAAAACCACAAAACAAAGGCACAATTCAGAGCGAGCGAGTCCGGAACAATCCAAGCCAGACAGCAGCATTAACAACATCAATGTTCAATTGTTGTTGTAGAAGCACCCATTCTCTTCCAAGGAAAATAACTCAGTGTCTTTGAAAACTGAAGGCCACACACTTCCTCAGTTTTAATACAGTTGTTTGTTGAATGAGGCATGGGCTGAATGAACTTCACACTGTTGAACAGGTTTTTTGACAGCTAAAAATCAATCACCTGATGCAGGGCAAGATAAGCAATGGGGCTGCTGCACCAGAATTGAAATTTTGGCTTTTAAGAAAAGGAGGCATTTGAAAGGAAGCTTATGTCTGTTGGCAGGATGTAAATTCTGATTAAACCCTTCAATAGTCACTTCTTTTGATCTGTGGAACAGTTGAATCAATTAAAACATGATTTCCTCTTCCATCATCAAGTCACTCACGGGGCATTTGCACAATGTGGTCTAAAATCCACAATCATTAAATGATTACAACATCTTCAATAACTTATAAACAGAGAGCAGGAATATCTGCATGAAGTAATCCCAAATTAGAGGATGCAGAGGGCAGACATGCAATGTGCAGCTTGAAAAACACCTAATACTTCCAAGATGTATTTAAACCCTTTCCTGAGTTATGGTCTTCACAGACCTAGCAGTCTTCTAACGTACCTTCACTTTCCTTTTTCAGGGAACAGTTTAAAAGCATTTTGACTCTACATTTTCTTAGAGACACTAGGAAGCTCAGTTCACTTTCCTTCTCAACAGGCTTCCCTGTAGGAAACTGTGCCAGTTAGCTCATGAAAAAGCTCATCTTATTCACGATGTGGGAACACTTGCCTGCCCATCATGTTTATCCCCAACATCCCCCTTAATGATACACTTGTGACAGAAGCAAAATAAAACCAGCTTTTGCCAGTGTGAAAGCAGCTCTTCCACATCTCCTGTTCTCCAAGAATTGCAGAAATGCTTGAGAATAAAGCAGCCAATGTTATGGGAAGGAAAATTTAGAAGATACATAGATACTTCCTACATGAAAAAGTTATTTCTGGCTTGACATACCAAGAACTGGCTTGGGATCAGCTGGAAAAAACCAGCATCACACAAAACCCTTTAAAGACCAACTCACACTCTCATTTTGACTTTTAACTTTGTGAGTCTGGTAGCATTACAGTGGTAGGTGACAAGTGATTGGCTACCAGAAGTACAAGTTAAATATTTTCGGAACAGAAATAAATTTCACAATGCAAGGAGGAAGACCAAAGTATTGAAAATCAGTTCAAATAAGAAACACGCAAGTGAATTTTCCAGCTGATATCGTGTACTACTACAGCTTAAATTACTATTTTGTGCAAAAACTGGCAGCACCCAAAGAATCACTTATTTGAGAATAAAGATGAATACATTATCTGAAACATTGGGGCTACTATTCTTTGAAGTTACCTACATTACATTCCGTAACTGCCATCAGGTTTTGTCTATGTGGTAACAGACGT
>NW_010407642.1:8191-32216 GCF_000710305.1 Buceros rhinoceros silvestris | reverse complement strand
TATATATATAAAATAGCTGTCCAGGCTCCCTCAGCAGACAGTGATGAAAACTCTCCCAGGGAATATCCAATTCCATTCTAAAAACAGTGTCCAAGAAAAGTGAGATGAATCACAGGATTTGCAGCATCAACTCACAGAAGCATCAGCTTTTGACAGAAATCCCTTTAGCACCACTTATAAAATGAATAAAAATGCTATCTTTCTCAAAACAGCAAAATAAAGTAAGACCTTAGGTAATTAGAAAGTCAAGGCATTGAATTAGACAGCAAAGCTGGTATGTAAATTGTAACATCCTAATTTTGAAGTTGTCATAAGAGGTTTTGCCAGGCCATGCTATTCCATCGACAATGCTTTCAGAGGGTGAAAAAACATATTTCTCTTAATGTGCACAATTTCATTTTATTTTCTGTTTTTCTACAATATTCATCAGGGACTACCTCCTTCCTATTTCTCCTGAGTCAGGGACCTGATTCACACCCCTCTTCATTTACTGTTATTGTTCAATTCTGTCCAGAAACTTAGGAATATTGGAAAATTAACTGAAAGCTTTATATTCAGATAACTACATTTTATGATCTTGAACCTCTATGGATAATACTCTTACTGGCTAGACTACTTAGGAAAACTCTTGCTTTTGACAACTAGTAGTCAACATAGTAGTTCAGCTACAACATAGTAGTCATTATTTTACCATCAAACTTGCAATAGTCTGTTATTTTTGACAAATTCTAGTTTGAAAATCTTTTCATATCTTTCACTCATCAAAATGCATATTAATAATTCTAGGGCTTGCACATGGAAGCTTTTGTCTTTTACAAAGCTAGTCACATCTCAGATGCCCAAAGAAATTAACATGTTAAGCTACCAAGTCCTGGCCTTAACTTGACCCCTCTCTCTTCTCCGAAGTTATATGTTAAAAATTTTAGAAGCCTGATGCTAACTAATTCAAATTCTAAATAATTCTGCCTGTTCAGAGATCTGCTAATGGAAAAATTCTAAATAATTATGTTCTGAGGACATAATTACAACTCCAGTGTAAGGGTTTCATTTGACTTTTTCTTTTGCTCTCAGTAGTGTTTTTAATGGATAGTTTAAGAATTGCTAATGGTAAATTAAAAATCAGATGCTAAAAGCAGATTTTATGATATGGCAATTATCAGATTTGGCTGAAGCCTCCAGATGAGTTTTACATATTCTTCTCTTCTTTTAAAATCAGCTGAGAGAACAGACTGAATGGGAATAAACACCTTAGCTTTACTTTGTTGAACAAAAGGAAAAAATATTCTTTTTTCCCTAAATTGCTCATTTAGGTAAATGTCTCTAAGGCTAACATGCTTTCAAATTAATTAAGGGAGAATCTCAATTCCTTCTTAACTTGTACCATAAGGAACTGTAGCACAGCTAAGGACTAGGGGAAGGATGAACCTAAATTAGATGCCAAGAATTATTTAGCTTTGTTTCAAGCTATTCAGCTTCTGAAGAATGAGTCAAAATATGTAAGATAATGAGCTGAGCAAGACTGAAGAACTGTTTTCTTATTACACACTTTCTTCTCTTCACTGTAATGCAGTGAACTGAGCATTGCCTGAAACGTGGCTTTTAGCCTCAAGAATAATTTCAACATACTACGCTCAGCCGCTGTGCTTCAGCAGTTGAGGATGATGCCTTGCGTGAGAAAGTTGATTGATGGACTTGGCACAGTCTGTCGTATGGGTGGAACTGCTCAACAGGTTCTGTGAACCTTGTACTGTGTTTCTTACTGTGGCTGAGTGTGAAGGCTGACAAACCTGGCATTACATAACTTAAGGAATTCAGAACAGAATTTTCTGAGATAGGCACTACTAATACAAGTTTTTATGAAGAAGCTGCTGCATATCTTTTTAAATCAAGCATAGGAGAAACAGTCCCTAATGCTCCTATGCATGATAATCAAATTCCTGGCTAAAATGTATTCTCCTGAAGGTCACGTCTCCAGATCTCAAATCTTGTTGCAGAGCTCTGCACTATTGCTCGACTACTCAACAGAGAGCTGCTGCTTTGGAGGATAAGGAAAGATCTACATAATAATGTTATACAACTCCACAGTTTAAAAAATCAACAACTCGTGACTGACAATGAGAAAGAAGATGTGAGATCAAAAGCAAGTAATGGGTTGCAGTGTGGGGGTTTTTGTTTGTTTTTTTTCCCCAAATACTTGGAAATAATTTGAGAAAAGAGTTTTCTGCCAGCTTATTTTGTGTTGTGCCTTACCTGAAAGGAAGTCACTTTCATAGTGACTGGAGATTTTAACACAAAAATACACTGTTTTAAAAAGTGAAGAAGTGCATGCCAAATTTGCTGTCTTAATTAAAGTGTGGATAAGTTTCTGGTTTTCTCTGAAATGACAGAATGGAATTTTTGTGTTTCTGTAGTCATTACTTAATACTCATGTCACTTAGCCTACATTAGAGTTTAACTTTGTAGTTTTGAGATTGATTACAGTTTTAAGGAAAAAAAGACAGAATTTGCATGAGATATTCTATTCAAAAATAATTTCTTCTCTCTCCCAGAGATTTTCCTCAGCCATAACTGTCAGGCATACAAGAAACAAAAATCTAAATTATGGTCACAGTGAGATCATCATAGCACGGTCTTTGCTCTCAATTCCCCTGTTGTCTCACTACTGACAAGAGGAATGCCTCAGTTCTCTACCTCCCGTGCTTGCTGCAGTGGCATGTGTTTTTCTAGCTAAACCGTGCAGTAAATTTTTCCTATTTCTGTTAGCCCAGGCTCAACAACTGTAGGCAAAGAGCATTTACAGGCACTTCAGCTAGTGTCTGACTCTGTAGCGAAACAAATTTCAGCTATGGCTGTTTTGCTGGAGTTACACAAGGATACTGTACAAGAAGTAATTCAGTTCAGTGTGTAAACAGGGTGATGACAGTTACAGCAACGAATTAAAGCTGTGACTTCATGTCTTCTCATTTAGTCGTTACTTGCACTCTAGCAGAAGGATTTTTTTGCAATTCAATACACCATTTCCTGCCCTTTTGATCTAAAAGTGGAAGATTATCACCTCTTTTCAAAAAGCCAATGTTTAGAAGAATATAGGAATGAACATTTTACAACCGTAAACTGCAAACATGTAAATTACTGGGAGTAGTTGCCGCCTTTGTTGCTGCAAGAAGAATAAGAACTTTGTTTAGCTGAAGGCACAGTGATTAACGTTTTTTGTTTTGGGGGTTTGTTTATGGTTTGGGAGTTTGGGGGATCTTATTTTTTTTTTTTTTTTAGAAAACCAGATTAAGTTTTAAATACAGAATCCAAATTCGGTGGTTTTTTTTAGTTTGTAATAAAATTGCACATCTCTCTACCTTAGAATCTGATCACACAGGCTTATATCCAGATTATATCCTATGATCTTTAGCCAAGCATCAAATACCTCTTTGTTTCTAATCTAGGAAAGCTAGTATGCAAAGTGTGTTGCTTGCTTGAATATTTCTATGCATCAGAGCCTGGCAAATGTTGTACACATTTTTTTAAAAAGTTAATTTTTAAAGACATGATCTAGATTAGATTAATTATGACAACCGGAAGTACTTTTATTGGATTTTGGAATAAATAAATGAAATGTAAAGGCAGAAAATAGTTTAGTAAGAATTTCAGGGGTACCATTTATGTAAAAGATAAATTAAAACAGTTCTTACTCATGACTTTCTCAATAGTCTCATTATGAAGAATCTTTTGGTAGCGATTTTCCTAGAATTAGGTATAGTATCAAAAGTACAAGCTTTAAAAAAATCTCCCTTTGATTCAGAATTGTAGGTGGTGATAGCTATAACAGGAGGAGCAGTGGCTAATAAGTCTATTAAATTAATGCATTCCTGTGGGAATTTCTAAAATACTAGGAGTAAGGGTAGAAGGAAATAGGATGGAAAAATAAGAATCAGTCAGGGTTGACAGAGTATGGTTACAGGAGAGTGGTGAGGTGAGAATATGAACACTAGGATTTTGGGAGAGAGGACTCAGAGTTGTAGAGGTAAGTGTGAATAGCGAGCTAACTGTCAAATCATTTCTCTAAGCCACTGGTTGATGTGTGTTATGTACTTACTTCCCTTCCTGATCATCTCATTTTAGAGCCTACTTTCAGTATTGTTCTGCAACCGTATTCTCATTTATTTTTATAGATCTAGAGGTCCCCATTGAAACAGTACTGATTTTGTAACAAATAAATATTTTTTTCAGGGAGTCATGGGTAAGATCACTAAAGGCTACAGATGCCTCCAAAACACAGGTCATTTTCTCTTAAATTGTCTTCTCAAAATCAAAACTGTAATCTACTCTTTTTTTCTCCTCTTACCTGCCCAAGAGAAAATGAAAACAGAGATATCCATCAGCCCTTGACTTTTAATAAACTTACTAATTCTTTCCACGTTGATCTGGAAGTTCTCCGGTTCTTTTACACCTATCTAGATGAAGTTGTCTGGCTCTCAAGTGAACCATAAAATCATCCTGAAAGTAAATAAAACATTGCATACTTCTGTTGTGAAACCTGATTTGAGATACACTCTGTATAGACCTCACACACACTGACTGGATTGTCAGTTGACTAAAGTGTGGTGTCAAAACTACTCAGCTGTAGTGTTTTCAAAATAAGGTAACCAGAAGAAAAGTAAATTATATACAATTTACAGCTATGATGTTTGGCCAAAAATAAGGAACTATAATTCTATGCAAAATATGTAAAATCAAACAACTTAAAGTTCTTGTTCCTGGTATAATAAAGAACTTCAGATTTTCCTGCTTTTAGAAACTGTACTAGTGACTTGGCTTCTCCTATGCAATAATTTAGGGCCATTAGTCCTCAAAATGGATTAATTTTGTAACACAATTCTAACTATCTGCTTTGGTCATGCAATATTGGTAAATATGTCCATTTTATACACAGGAGAAATAGAGGTCTGCCTCGTGACCTGGTCACCACAGTCAGTTGTAGAAGTAAGCATGTGGCTTACTTAACTTCAGCAGTGTAGGAGGAAGAGGAGAAAATAAATGCTGATGAGCAATGAAACTAAAGAAGCTGTCCAATTTCCTGCAGGTTGCCGATACAGATTCTTCTCTTCTTAGTGGCTGGGGCTGCTGCCCACCCATGTTCCTCACCTCCTTGGTGCAGCAAGTTGTGGCAATCACTGGGATGGCTGACAGCAGCACCAGTGTCTGGCTGCTGCTTCACAGAACAGTGTTTGGTAGTAAACATCTTTCATTTGATGGGATAACGGCCTGGATCTCTGCCCTACAGCCAACTGCCAACTTTCTCAACCCTATTGGGAAATGCCTTATCTTTATACTCTTCTGTCAGTTTTGGTTAACAAACCATCAGATTCAGAAGTTACTGATGTGAGACAGATAGACAGCTGAAAAAGTATAGTGTTTGCATAAACCAAGCTTCTTTAGAAAAGCAGGTTAATGCAAATAAAATAAAATTAAATAAAATAAAAAATTAAATCTAAAACCACTTAAATGAGAGCAACAGAAATATCACAAATGGAGAAAAGACCTTGAACACAGGTAACTGAGAGATATTGAAAAAAGGAAAAGGAAGCAAAGATTTTAAAGCAGAAAAGAGTTATAAAATAGAAATAAAACCAGAAAACAAAATAAGGGAAAAAGAAAATGTGAGCTACACTATAGGAAAAACCTCAAATACATTAAGAATTAAGGAAAGCAAAAATAAGACAAAGGTGAGAGCTAAAACTGCAGATGAACAGTTAATTTACTTACACAAAACACTTAATTTTACTCTTGCCAGGTTAAGGATTTCCAGCAAAACTTCTATTATTGTCACAGTGCTCATCTTCCCTGGATATATTTGCTGTCTCAATCTACCCATGGTATGAATCTTTCAGTTCCTTAACTTACCTATGCAGTCTTAAAGTCTTTCGTTTTCTATTACTGTAGTAACCGATTCAAGATTCAATTTTTTTTTAATATTGCATCAAGTATATAAGCTTACCTTATTTCATCTTAGTTTACATTTAAATAATCTTCTTTAGAATTAAATGTAATTACATATATTCAGTGTATTTATTTCATAAAAAATTCTGTAGATTTTTTACGCTTCCCTCAGTAGTCTGAAAGCTCTGAGATAAGCATATTTATGTTTAAAAGGTTTGAGAACTACAATTTTGCTATAAAAGATTTCAAATTTTGATCAAAACACACAAATAATCTGACCTACAAAACCATCTGTATCTCATTGATCCCCGATTTTAGAGACTTGTTTTCTTTATTTACTCGTTTAGTTACTTATTTGATAGACTGCTTGGTGTAAGACCTTTTTGATTTTCAGGTACTTCTGATTTCAAAGCAGAATCTGTAAGTCTGTGCCATCTCTAGAATCATCCTCCCAATCTTAATGTCACCTTCCGGTCCCAGAGGTCTTGAGTTTTTGTTGCAGCGAAGCACAAAAGTAGAGGGAAAGAAAGAGATAATTGATTGAATTTCTCCTACCTTCCCTTCCTTACAATGCTTCAAAAGGCATCTTCTTAGGAGTGGTGATGAGTGAGCCTGGTGCTAATTGCATTTTTGGTAAATACTATCACTATTAAACTATGCATGAGAGCTGTTTCATTTTTTATTTATTTTAATTATTTTTTAGTATAGTCAATTTTTTAAAAATTACTATTATTTATTTATGTATTAGTTAAGTCTAACACACTCTGAACTGAGATCCTCAGGAAACTTAGGTAAAACAACAGCCAGGTGAGCCATATGCTCGAATACTCTGGCCAGGGAGGTTTCTAATGTGAATGGAAGCAGAACTCTTGGGATGTCTCTGCACTAACTTTAGGCATATCTGTTGCAAATACTTATGTTGTAGATACCCAGCTTAGTCTCACTTTAGAGTCAGTGGAGAGAAAAATGTTACTTCATCTAGTATGATTCATGCTATGCTTAGGTATGTGTCTAAAATAGGTCACATGTATCCTTCATATGTATAGTAATTATTTTTCTCTATACTGCAGCTATCTGAAGCCAGGGCAAATATCACACCTTAAGAGCTTTCCAAACTTCCAAAACAAATAAACCCATAACTTTCTCTAAAGAGTTCAGATGTCTCAAGGCTTAAAGCCTTGGATTACATTTGGATCACAGTTTGGATGACGACATCTAAGTTTCAACTAAATCCCGCTTCAGGCTTTACAGACTGGACTCAGTCTGGAGTGATGTAAGGAACTGTTACACAGTTATTTTTTTAAAACTGTTGCTAGTTTGTCCTTTGCTCTGCTCCCCCTGAAACCAGGGAAATATCTAGCAGGGTAAATTATATCTAATTTTTAAACACACAAAGAATACAGAATTAATAACCAAACCGTTTCGGGTTACAAAGTTTACGTCATATATGACAGAAGGATATAAAGTATTAATTTGGAATGACCTGCACCACTCAAATGCCCATTCCAACCTCATGTCAACAGAAAATTTATACCACAATATAACATAATTTAGTTCTTTTATTCTTCACGAGATGTAGGAAGATGATAGCAAAGCTCAAAGGAAAAAAAAAGGGGGGGGGCAGATATTCTAATAATAATATTATTGAGAACTTAATGTTGTAGTGAAAAGGATACTGAAAAAGAAATTCCCAAAGTAACCCACTAGTCCAATATTACTGGTCTTCCTCCCACCCTCCTTAATGCCTCAGGTTCAGATCCCTCATAACAGAGCTAGACTCAGAGAAATACTCACTTTGAACAAGCACAAGCCTCATCTGTTCATTCAGTAGATTGGATGAATCTGAAAACAAAGTCCCTATGTGCTGCTCTAAGGTGTCTCAAAAGTACTGCAGGCTGATCTGTATGGAGTTGGACAGAAGCAGAAATGTTAGCAATTCTCTAACTGGGCTTTACATTTTAATGACAATAAATAAATCATTAGGTTAGAATTTGCATTATAGTGGCTTTATACTTAAAACGTAATTATTCAAAGGCATAATTACAAGTAAAAATGCGGAAATGAGTCAGTTTGGCATTTCGTGGTATACTGGGATACTGTAAGTTTAATACCTAATGCAGGACTATTTCTTTTAAAGCCATCCTTCCCACTGCCCCCACGATAAAGCTATTAAACAGGATAAAGTGTGTCTATCCATTAAGCCAGGATGTGTAGTTTGTTTTCACTAACTCATTGTAAATCCTTCAGCAAGAGGTGTGGAGATCCATGTTTGTTGAGGAAAAGTCAATTAGTACATTGCTCTACAAAATATCAAGGCTTTTGGGGCTGAAGGAACTTTACCAGGTGAGGTGATTGAAGGCAGTTCTTTGAAAGGAGGTTGACAGAGCACTGCCAATGAATCAAAGGTGAAACATTAAACATTTCTCTGAAAAGTTCAGAGAACCTTCATTTCTCCTTAGTTCTGCATGAACACTGGTAAAATATTTTTCTTTAAAGTTATTCTTCTCAGTCTTCTCAATATGGAGTCTCTACTTCAATATTCAAGTACAACTTTATAAATTAAGCTATCTAGAATAAGACTTTAAGACTTCTGTATTAACAACAGTGGCACATTTTCCCCTAGGTTTAGTTATTATATTTTAGCTTAATAAAATTACATGTAAGACTTCATTCTATGAAAGTTTTGTCATAAAAGACATTTGGAAAGAAGAAACTAAAAGTCTTCCTTCCTCTGTTTTTATGATGCTAGCATAGAGAAGATTATATTGAAACTCAATTATATTGAAAAAGATTCACTGTGGTATAAATTTTACAAACACAGAGGAAGTCCCTCTTCTGAAAGAACAGAAAATCTGTACATGGAATAAGAAGCATTATCATCCCCCTCCTATACGAACAGGATGTGTATTTGGCATAATGAGAGAGATCAGAACAAGGTCTAAGCAAGACTGAGTTCAGTCAGAGTGCCATGCTAACACTGGATACTGCTTTAGAACGCGAACTTACAACACTGTGACGTACCCACAGTGTTATCCCAGCCCCAGAGAAAGTCTGTAACAAACTGAAATTTAAACCTAAATATCCTGAAGTCCAGTTCAGGGTCAGACCAGAAAGCAAACAGTCTTTCACTTGAAAGAGTAAGATTCTTCTTACCTGAATTTGGAAATCTGCAATGTAGATTAGATAGAATCTACATTTAAACTAGCCATTTTATATCCCCTTAAGTCACTAGAAATTGCACTTTTAGGATATTTATAATCTGATTTATTTCAAAGGTGTTTCCAGATACAATCAAATGAGTTCAAGAAGTATTTCTTCTCTGGTGTTGTAACAGTGTAGAAACCTATCTGCTTCAGGACATTGAAAGGTAAAGGCCTAAATTTTCATTTTGGTAGACGCCAATCTAATCAGGACAGCCAGTGGTACCTGAATGAAGTAATTCAGCTGGCTAGATTAAGATCTCTCTGCAAGAGTGAGGTGAATAACTCTAGACTTCATTGAGAATAACGGAATCTTACACACCAGCTGAGACACAGGTTCCTACATTTTGAACACTTAGTTCTAGCAGTCTAAATCAAGGGATGCTTCTCTTTACCCCAAGAAGTCTAATGTGCAGATTTTTGATCCTGTTAGATGTCTAATGCCACTAATGCCATAGTCTAGGGTACCTTGCTTGGCCTTCAGCTGTAACTCCAGAAGAAAACGGGATTTTTGCAGGTATTGTGAAATATCTGCCAAACTTGCATCGGTATTTCTGATACTCTAGGGCATCAGACACATAATTTATCAATCTGAAAGTATATGTCAAAAATATGGTCAACACAATTATAGTCTAAAACTGGTTTGTTATTAACTACAAGCAAACTAATTCAAATGTAGCCATAGTACATTTAAAGCCATTGCTTGGAAATTGGTAACTATCATCACTGTGGGTCATAGAATCATAGAATCAAAATCATTTAGGTTGGAAAAGATCTTTAAGACCATCAAGCCCAACTGTTAACCTAGCACTGCCAACCAAGTCTACCAAAAAACCCCATGTTCCTAAGCACCACATCTACACGTCTCTTAAATATCTCCACCACTTCCTTGGGCAACCTGTTCTGGTGCTTTACACCTGTTTTGGTGAAGAAATATTTTCTGTAATCCAATCACAGGCAAAATGGTGGTGTCATTGGACAGCGTGTATAAGAAAGGTTAAAAAATGCCTGACAACGAGAGGACAAAGGGGAAAAAAGTGAGAAAAATGAGAAGGAACACCATTGTCAGAGGAGAAGGAGGTTCTCCATGGCACTGGAGCAGGTACTCCTGTAGCCCATGAAGAGCTCATGGTGGAGCAAATTTTTCCCTGGAGAATTGCAGTCTGGTCAAGAGTCCTCTACAGAGAGAAAAGTGTGAGAGGGAAGGAGTGGCAAACTGTAACCTGAATCTTCCAAGTCCCTTTCATCTGTGCCAGTCAGTGTGGGTAAGAGGAATCAGGAATGAAGGAATAAAGTTGGGCATTGTAAAGAAAGGAGGAGGAGAGAGAATGTTTGCCTAATATTTGTCTTTGTTTCTTATTACCAGAATTAATTTTAATTTTGAATAAATTAATCTTTCCCCATTCAAGTCTGTTTTGCCCAGCAACTGGTTTACTTGTTTACCAGCAACTGGTAAACAATCTGCCTGTCTTTATCTCAACCTACAAGCTTTGCCATCCTGTTTTCTCTGCCTGTCCCTCTGAGGAGGCAGCGAGAACGTGCAGCTGGGCAGGTAGTGTCTGTTAGCCAAGGCTTACCCACCACAGGAACAAAGGTTCTGTTCCATGGAAGATAATTTACACGTAACTGATACTAGAGCTATATCCTGAGGGTGGCTAATTGTTATTTAGTGTCAAGTTGCAAGAATATGCTTTTGCCCTGGATCCCTTAATATTCAATATTAACCACTTGGATACAAAGTTGTTATTTTATTGATTCTTTTACTGACACCAGTTGAATATTTGAAAGCAGTTCAGGTTATAGTTTTACATTGAATAGATATAAACAATACAGTCATACTCAGAAAAGATTACATTTGATTAGGCAAAATACAAAATTTTATATACTTAGCAATAATTGGGTGAAGAAATGGAAGAGGCAACATTAGTGAGTAAGCAGCAGAACTGAGCAAGGGAACAGTGAGTTACATTGAAAAAGTCAAATGGTTTTCACAGTGTTGTGCAAAAGGAAAACATACTGGCAAGTACAATAGATGTATTGTCTGAAACAAAAATAATTTATTTTTCACCCTATATGTCAGATGGTAAATCATCAGCTCCAGTCATGTACCTAATTTGGGGAAACAGGCACTTCAAGGAGGATATAGGCCAATTGGAAAAAGCTTGGGAAGAGAAAGAAAATGGTCAGAGTTCTAGAAAACGTGGTGTACAGAATGGCTTAAGGAACTGGGAATATTTAGTTTGCAGAAAAGAAAACTCTAGATGTAAAGGCCTGATGCACAGAAGAAGGGAATAATCTGTTCTCCAAACCTATGGTAGACAACACAAAGAAGAATGCATTAAATTATTGTGAATGAGAAACAGAGAGACAGGGAGTTTTTCTGCAGGAAATATAAAGAAGCACTGGGTTACTGTCATGGGGAAACTGTAAAATTTCTGTCACAGGAAGGCTTTAGAAAAAGTCTAGGCAAGCACATGTACTGCATGAATTTTGTGAATTGTGATTTTTGACTCCTGGCAGGAGAATGGCGTAAACGAACTCCTGAGGTATTTTTAATTTTTTTAAATTCTTTTGTGTGTGTTTTTGTTAAGACTGTTACTTCTGTGAAATATTGGGACTAGTTTGAAATGATTGTATAAAATTGTTTTTTTTCTACTATCATAAAACTGTCAAATCATAAAAATTCTCATAAAATTTTCTGATACACTTGAAAATAGTAATTTCAGTGAAATAAACATAGACTGTGTTTATTTTTAGATTTTTCAAATACTATTTCCCCTCTAGTGAATGCTTTCATTCATTGCTAAATTTTCCTAAGAAGCAGGGTGACTAAATAAGTATTAGCAATCTTTGACATCAGCAAGAGATGGATGTTTTCCAGTCTTTCACCTCTGTTGAAAGTGATATGTAAACCCTTAATGTGTTTTTTTGTTTTTTTTTTTTTTATCTGTCTCTCTGTTTGTCAGACGATACACAAGTTCTTCTGATCAGCTATGAGTCCAGAACAGTAGGATGGCATTTCTTCAGAAAATTTTGTCTTGTCCATCCTCAGAGAACAGGAATATGGCTATAAATATTTATGAGCTAAAAGAGACGTTTTGGAAATTTCTAGTAATACTTCTTATGCAGGCAATGCATATTATTTAAAAATATAAATGGAATCCTTGAGAGACTTGGAAACAATTACTAATATAATTTTATGGTGTAAATATGCTGGTGCTAGGAAAATGCTGTATCTATTCTGTGGTCAAATAAAGACTGAAACAGTACGTTTACACTACCCATGCCAGCAGCAACTTAAGATTTGTTTTGGTTTAATTTTTAAATTTAAGGTTTATGCTGACTTTTCCTGGCTATAAGAACATCTGAAAATAAAGATTTACGTGTGAAATTTAAACATATCCAAACTGGTAACTTAAACCTTCTGTTTTCACTATGTTACATTTCTTATAATTTTTAAATGGGAAAAAATACAATAGAAAAAATATGTCCTTTTTTAGCAGATGACTACAACTAGGAGTACCTTAGAAATATCTATATGACATGATCACTTTATTACTTCTAGGAAAAAAAAAAAAACAAACCTAAGGAATACATATTCTGTACTCAGAAAAAACTCTGTTTTGTTTTGTTTTTTTTAAATTGGCTAGTAAATATTATTGAGACGCAAAAAATATAATATCCAATTAACCAGTAAATCCACAAGAGACTGTATTTTTTTTCTTTTCCAAGAAACAAGATATAATCTCAGGCATTTTGAAAAGACAAAATGTATGTACAATTTTGAAAATATAAATATCATGACATCTCACTACAAAGAAGCACAAAAACCCCTCCAGTGCCATAAAGAAAACACTAGGCATAATTGCCACATTTCTGGTTTTTGCATGGGCTAAAACAATATTATTGCCTTTTCTACTTGGAAGATTTTTTTAGCTTTGCTTACAGTGCCTGCTGAAAGCAGTGGTCTACCACTCTTGTGAAAATTCCTTTTTTGAAAAGAGTTAAAGATAAACTATGAAAAAAGAATTAAGCTACAGATCTTTCTTGAAGTAAAACAGGAAAGAAATTTGTTTCAGAAATTTTTTTAGCACCATTCTTTGGTATTCCTGAAGGATTTTAGCATTAATGTGTGATCTTGATTTTTAATTTGTAATTAATGAACCTGTTGGATGAAACAAGAACTCTGGAAAATCATTGGGTTTTAAATATCTTCAAGAAAAATTAGAGGTGAAGCAAAGAAATATTTTGTGTCTTATAGAGATTTTGACACACTGAGTAATAAAGAAAATATTTGTGGGATTAATATTACTTCAGTCTTAATTTTTTAATAAATGATCTGTTCAGCTTTTATTTATTTACTGTAAGTCAGTGCTTTTTGCATCTTCCAATAATTCTTGAAATATGAATAAAATTAAAATACATCTTAAACCTTACAGGACCATGAGGTGATAGAGCATATGAAATTAGCTTAAATGATGACTGTAATACACCTAGAAATGAAGAGTCATTTCAGATGAGCTGATATAAGACAGTTGAGTTTCTTTTAATTGATTTAGGTAAGACGACCAATAATATAACAAAATGTAAAAAGAAAAAGAAAGAAAAATAAAGTTAATATTTGTACTAAGAAAATATTGCTAGCTCGTAATACAGAGGAGATCGTTTTATCTTGCTGAAATCATGTATATTTGCTTGAAAGTCCTTTATTATTATTGTTTTAAATAAGAATGCAAAGAAACACAACAAATATAATCAGTTTATCGGGCTTATGATAGTTACGGCAGCTAGCAGCTTTCATGAAGACCAGCTGACCATAAGTAAGTATTGGCTTAACAGTTACATCACTAAATAAAAAAAGAGTCAGGAACTAGCTAGCAACCTCATTTCTTAGGGCTAACTTTCTCCAGAGCTGATTGATGGAGTCCGTAATACGGAGCAAATGTCTCTGCATCTCCACTCTATCCCACGTAGTGCCCCTGTGATCCTAGACAGTAATTGCAACTTTCTGTGCAATTTTCTAGTGTGAAGTACTTGGAGGAAAGTGACGATTGTGTAGTCACTCTATAGAGCAGTGCTATATAGCATGAGAAAACAAACCTGTGCAAAACCTCCTCGGGAAGGTGAGGGCTTGGCTCTTGCATGGTTGCCGAGCTAATGCCAGAGATCTGGGCTGGAAGGCAAGGGAGAGGTCAAAATCATCATTGCCTAACCTTATGCTAGGCAGAGATTAGGAGGAGATACTGGAGTGTTCTTTACAAGGCCACTGGGAGATGTCTGGGAGAAATTAAGTTGGAAAAGTACAAAACAAAGATGGTGAGAAGGCCAGCAAACCAGCGTGCAGCTAACTGGACCTCACCTTCCCTTCCCAGTCCTCTTCTTCACAGTATGGTTGTGTCCTGAGAGTTAGTCTAACCCTCAGAAATGTGGCACACTGCAAGGAGAGGAGTCTGGATATATTACAGATCTGAGAGTTGAGCCCAGGTACGTTTCCATATATATGAGAACACAGGATGTTCTTGAATATGAATTCAACCTTTTTTTCTCTTATATAGGTAGCTACTCCAAGGACCACATTTTAATTGTGCGTGCTTATTAACACTGCATACTTATTATAGCTGTAGCAATTGAAACAATAATTAAAAAAAATATAATGTCTGGAATAATGAAGATTTTAGAAAAAAATTTACTTCAAAATTATGATAAAACTGTTTAATCATGCTGCTATTGCAGATTATACATTAGGATCTATTATTTTCCTAGTGTATTTGGCCTGTTGAATGATATTAAACTATTTACACAAAATAAGCTTCTAATGATACTGTGGGCTACCTGACAAAATTTAAAAGGAATATTTCTTTTTTATGTCTTTTTTTTTTTTTTTCTGAGTTTCTTGGTCATTGTTATTATGTTTCTTTTAATTAACACAAAATATGTAAAATAAAAATGTTAATTTGGAACTCATTACTCTACTGAAACAGTGTTTGATGTATTTATGTTGCAATTTACTGTTATTTTGTTGGTTAATAGTTCTTGTGAAAAGAAAGCATTATGGTCCTTCAGTGGAACACAGAATCTTTAACAGTTCAAAAGTTAAAAAAGAAGCAGCAAATGACCATAGGATTCTGAAACATTATAGTAATTTTTAAAAAGTTGGTACTGAAATGAAGAGCAAGCAGAGGTTTCGATATAGAGCACGCTAAAGACATCAGATATAGTCAGTTGCTTTTACTGTCTGCAGCTGGGACCTTGGAGCAAAAGGTGTAAGTGATTACAAAAGGAAAAAATGTTGCAAAAACAATCAGTAACTACAGCTTGGGCTATAGAACCACTGCTTCTGGCAATAATCCTGATGAACCAACTTTATTCCTAAAACCAGCCTGTGTTTTAACAAATTAATTATTTTAGTAATATAAATTTAACAAATCAAATAGAAAGTGGCCTGTAACATGAACACTCCCAACTATGAATTAGCACAGCCTTTTCCCCACAGAAGTTTGTATCAAATTATTGTCTAAGTGTGTTGTTGGAGTTTGTTTTAGTTTGGTTGTTTTTTCCTAGTAACAGAATTACAGATTTTATTTATACAATATATACACAAAATATGGAGAAATGCTAAGTTAGGCAAAAAATAAGTTGAAATGGGAATACAGGATCCTTTTATTGTCTTTATTTGTAGGACCTATCACACTAGGTCAAGATGTGCTAAAACTAGTTGCTGTCTAGTTTATTATGGTGTCTCATTTGGTGGGTTTTGCTAGACTTTGCCTTCCAGCAAACACCCTGTTCTGTCACAGTCTTTTGGTGCTGACAGCCCCTTTGTTCAACATGCGACAATGAAATTCCAGAAATTTCTAATTTAAGATGCTTGGTTACATATCACTGGAAGGCTACACTGGACAGAAATGGTCTCAACCATTTTGTGATTCTGTAATCATCCGTGTCTTTTGCTAGGCTTGTTCTAGTATCACAGAATCCTAGAACAGCCGGGCTTGGAAGGGACCTTGAAGTATCATGTGATTCAACCTTAAAGAGGAGCCTAGAGATTATCTAGCACCACATCCAGCTGTGTTTTGAAAACCTCCAGTGATGGGGACTCTACCATGTCCCTTGGGAGGTTGTTCCAGTGACTGATCATTCTCACTGTGAAAAATTTCTTTCCTGCATCAAGATAAAACCTCCACAGTATAACTTGTACCCATTGCACCCTGTCTTCTCCATGTGTCTTCTTGTAAAAAGAGAGCCTGTTCTTCTTTGTAGCCACCCTTTAAGTACTGAGTAATAGTGAGGAGGTTCCCCTTGAGCCTTCTCTTCTCCAAGGAGAAAAAGCCTTCAGTCTTTCTTTATAGGGTGGGTTTCCAGCAGTTTGATCATCTTTATGACCCTCTTTTGGACCCTCTCCACTCTGTCCACAGTTTTTTGAATTGTGAGGCACAATACTCCAGGTGTGACCCAACAAGTGCTGCATAGAGCAGGATAATCATATCTCTGTCTTTGCTAGTAATGCCCCCGTGGATGCAGCCCAGGATCTGATTTGCCTTCATTGCTCCAGCTGCACACGCTAGTGTGACTCTAGCTGACTCTAGTTCAGCTTGTTGTCCACCACAACCCCCATGAAATGAAAGGAAATTAAATACCATATTAAGACGCTTTTATAGGTTACAGGTTCAACTGGTTTATTGTGCCTGACTTATACGACTGTAATGAATTTCCCAGTGTCTGCAGTTCAAAGTTTGCCAAAGATGGAAAAGGTTTATGTCTGTTTGTATAGCCATTGTAGATATATTCACACAGTTCGATATGCACTTGAAGACCATGCTGCACTTTGTTGCGACATGAAACAGAGCTCGTATCCGGAGCTGGGACGAATCACTCATACGCCAATATGGCGTGTAGCGAGACCCGTTTATGGTTTACATTACGTCCCAATTTATAGACTCTTGTCCACTCGACTAACTACATGGTGATTGGATAGTGACTCTGTTACACAGACAGCACACATCTCTTAAAACACTATAATTCGTTAAAAGGGGTTATTTCCCATGTGGTGAGTGTTTTGGTTAGAATTAACAAACAAGGCCAGTAGAGATAGCATTTCCCACACAATAACACTGCAGCTGGGTTTCGGCTGCTAAGTTTCCCAGAGAAAGTAGCATATTTTCGTAGTTCCAATTTCTGCTAGAAAAATACACCAACACACTTTAGAAAACTTGAAGCTATTTCTACATACAGATGTTACAAAATTATTTAAATGACTTAAATATCATATCCTTTTCCTTCCTTCAAGGCTTCCCAACTGCTGCATTAGTTTAAAAATTTTACCTCTTGCATATTCCTTTTCTTTGCTGGTGAAAACAGGAATGTAAATGAACCATATGAGTGAAGCTGTTTGGGGACTGTATGCGAGACTGGCTGCTCTGTACAGCCAATTCCCTCCGTTCCCCATGGCATCCACAATGGGTGGCAATGGTCAGCCTCGGTCCACTTTCTCTGAGTTGGCAGAGATTGGGCATACTCTGCACAGCAGTAGGAGATGCACTTCCAAACACACAAATCTGATGCTACAAACCTACCCCACAACAGAAAACCATGAAACTTCTGGAAGCAATATGAAGGTACTTCTGCCGTTTTATCAATGAGGGAAGTTACACTCATTGCTGTCTAGCCCTCAGGATCTCTTTTATAGGGGTTTCTGTAAAACAGTTATCTACCTGCTCTGAGGTTTTCATGACCTTTTAGATTTTATTTGGACTTTATTTCTAACATACTGACCTGACAGTTACCTAAACTTAATGTGCTTGAGAAATAAACTGTTTAAAAATTTTTAAAGCATTGATAAATTAATACAAATGTAATACTCTGATAACTAAACTCTTGGGACTTAGAAGAACTTCCATTTGTTTTACAGGAGACTTGCAAAAATATGTTTCTAAAGTTTAGGAAAATACACAGCATGTTTCTATTAATAAATAATGAAGCTATTTTAAAAATATATTTCTAATGTACGCAATTCTGATGTGACACAGGGTAATATGATAGTATAACAGCATTGTGCCAAAACACCAAGATACAATCTTAATCCATTAACTAAAGTGTAAATATGAAATTGTACAAAACTTCTTTACATAGTAGAGAACAATAACTGTATTATTGTGAAGTAAACAAGTTCAGAAGGTAACGAACAACTTGGTTTTAGGCCTGTTCTGAACTCCTAAAAAGGAAATGTGGGATCTGAAGTTATAATTCCCACTGGGTATGTTTTTTCTGCTGAATTCATATGGTACCATTTGTGCATCTATTGTATAACGTACGTGCTGTGATCATGGGTTGCCATTCTGGATTCCAGAAAGTTAGAAATGTACTATATTTCGACACAATATTTGGAAATGTTCAGAAATTATGCCAGCTTTTCCGCAATATATTTATTTTAAAATTCTGCAAATGTTAACATGATCAGTGTTGATGATTTTGAGAAGGTTCAGAGTTATACATTCTGTGTTGATTCTCAACACAGGAAGAGATCACACAGTGTTTAATTGCCAAAAAAATCTTTATCTGAGTCTCATCTCCCAGTTTGTTTCCCACCCAACTGGGAAAAAAAAATCTTTTGCCGTAGACAGTGACAACTTCCCTGTCTCTTAGGCCCCTTCTCTCTGTTGGATAAATATTGTTTGTATTTATTTCCTTCAGATTCAATTTTTCTTATTCTACTATTGTCATGAATGTTTATGTTAGAGTCTTCCTCCCCATAATTTACTAATAAATTTTCTGGCACAGCCTTTTATCTTCGAGATCCAACTTTTCAACACTATTATTCTCTGCTTTCTTAGTAAGCTCAGTCTAACTATTGTAAGTACCGACTTCTCTTACACCCACTTCCCTGCTCTCGCATCCATCACATTACACATTATTTTTTGGCTACCTAATTGCCAAAATTTATTCAGGACAGACAGACATCTGAAGAATTTTCCTGAAATATTCATTAGATATGCATCTACAAAATGACGGATCTTTTTAACATTCATGGTTTGAGATTTATCAGCTGATAATTTTTGTTAGATGAACTTTCTTATATATTTGACTAAATCCTACAGTCCTTCAAATTCTCAGCTTCCTCTTCCCTTTTTTTTTCTTTTTTCTTTTTTTTTTTGTCAAATCTTAGGCTATGTATGCATTGAAACAGAACTTCAGTCTTGGCATTCATTCTATCTAGTATTCAAGAACAGATTTCTTTTTATTTAGTGTCCTTGCCTCCCACAGACGAATGTGGTTTTGCTGGAGGAAGCTATGCCATATTTGAGATCATTCTTCTAGTACTGCTACTACAACAACAAAAGCCATACTTGGATAATACTGATCCACACTTTGCATCCCAGTTTCCTCAGAACTCCTCTTTTTCTTTTGCTTACAATTATTTCTATTACTTTTCACTACTAGAAGCACAGATTACTCTTCTGCAGCCTCAGGTAATATTTCTGGTTCAAGTCAGTTGTTCAGAACTCACTCAAGAACAAGAATTCTGCAACTATTTTTCTACTCAGTGTCAAAATTCCTAATGACACAATATAATTCTCATGTTGACCAATGTCTCAATATTGTGAAATAATACAGAGAACTTAAACTGCTGCGTAATGTTACACGTTTCCAAGAACATCAACCATTTCCCTCACTGTATCATGATGGCATGTCGAGCCACAAAACCACTCGTGCTTATTGGCGTGCATTTAAATTGGTAAACCGTATCCTTTAGAGAAGGAAATGCACAACTAGGAAATTCTTGTGGTCAAATTCATCCTACATAACGTAGAAGACTAAGGTTAAAAAAAAAAAAGAAAATGAATTCTTAGAGGAACAAGTTCACAAAACACTACAACACTTACTAGTGTCTGTAAATAAGCTATTGAAAATGGTAAGAAAAACACTGAGAGTGATAACGTGCTGTGTCTTCTGAAATCAACAAGGTCAGTTTCCGTTGAAAAAAACCAACCAAACAAAATGCAACAAGTTTCCATAACTATAGCAAGATTCCCAAAGGGAATACAGGAAGACATTCTGAAAGAGATTCCTGAAACTCACCTAAATACTCTACAGTGGAAAACAGAATAGGCAACACACACTATTTGGTGCGTGAACATTTTAAAATAAGAAATAGTTGTTACTACATTTACTCAAAATATTATAGAAGGAACTACACATATATCTAACGATACATCTAATTCTTTGTTTTGAAAACAATTGGTTGTTGACCAGCTTATACATGGGAAACTGATTATAGAACAGTCTTACCATCATATACCCTTTGTAAAAATGTACCAAACAAACTTTTTAGTGATACGTTGTAAGGATAAGAGAAATACTTCTAGGAAGGCCCATCATAATACCCATATGTGAAATCCTGAACCTTAGCATTTTTTAAAATCATTGCAATTTCATTTATGTGTGCTAGCACTCTTTACTACTCACAGTTCTATGGACTATCTGAAATAAATTTATCACTGTATTTCAAAATGCTCATTCTAATCAAAGTAACTATAGGCTACTATGTCTGTTGAGTATAATAACAACACATGTCTTGAGAATTGATGGACTTCACTTCCGAGTACAATAATGAAGCTCAAAAAAGTATAATGTTGAAAGGTCAGTGTAAAACCTCAAAGCTGCAAATCATGATGTAATAAAATAAAGCTGTCTGGACAGATGAAGATTCTTTACTCAGAATAAAATAAAACAAAACATGTTACTACTTCAGTAAACTACTTCATGCTGAATTCTAGTAACACCAAGAAAATCTAAGTTTGAAAGACAAAAGAAAACAGATTAACACAGTAATACAGTTACTGGAACAACCTATAAAATGTGGAAGAAAATACCCAGGTATGAGCAGAACTGAAGATATTAAAGTATAAATTACATTATGGTTTCTTTCAGGAGAATAAGCCTATTTGAAAAGGTAGTTTAGACACACTAGGTGTCTAAATATAGGTATTTAAAGCATTGTAATATCTGAAGTTAGATGTGAAAATGTAATAACAACCTAATCTGACTG
This sequence comes from Buceros rhinoceros silvestris, assembly GCF_000710305.1. Taxonomy (NCBI): domain Eukaryota; kingdom Metazoa; phylum Chordata; class Aves; order Bucerotiformes; family Bucerotidae; genus Buceros; species Buceros rhinoceros. Next base: position 11,036 of record NW_010407642.1, on the reverse strand, counting down.
TACAAATGCTAGCTACGATGCTGAAAATCTAAGTAAGGAGAACATTTATATTAACAGGCACATTAAATCGACATGTTTTGCAGAAAAAGAAATAATTGGAGTCCACATAAAAGTAATAAAAAATGACCCTATTCTGCAAGTGTTCCTGCTATTGTGAATATTACAAAAAAGAGAGGGCAGTCTTTTTCTTTAAAATTGTTTCACTGATTTTGAAAGGTGATTTTTTTTTGGTTTTGAAAAAAATGTTTTCGGAAAATGGGAAAAAAAAACCCAAAACCACTTTAACAGTTTCTTTTAATGGTTTTAGTTTGACTTGCTGTGGTTTTTCTTATGTTTAAAAATTGGTGTCCAATGTTGAGAGGATCTCCTATACTGCTTCAACATCTGTTCTTGCACCATGAAAGACATTGTAGAAGAATTTCAGTCTTGGAAATCTTAAGTCCTTTATGTGATAAAGTAGCCTGAGTACATGGGCTTCTACCTGGAGATAGATGAGAGAACAGAGATTTTATGGGTTAGGATTAAAGAGGGGACAGGGAAAGGTGACATTATAGTAAGTGTCTGTTATAAACCACCTGACAAGGAAGAACAAGCAGATAACGCCCTCTACAGACACACAGAAACAGCCTCACATTCACAGACTATGATCCTCATGAAGGTCTTCAAAATCCCAGATATCCGCTGAAGGAACAACGCAGCAGCTCATAAGCAATCCAGGAGGTTCCTAAAGTGCATTGGTGATAATGTCTTCATTCAAGTGATAGATGAGATGAGAAGTGTTCTGCTGGACATCATACTCATCAAGTAGGAGTTTCGTGGGGAAGTGAGCACCAAAGACAGTCTTGCCCATGAGATGTTAGAGTCCAGGATACTGAAGGCAAGGAAAAGAGCAAGCTCATGGCCCTGGACTTCAGGATATCAGGCTTTGGCCTGTTCAAAGATCTGACTGGAATGAGACCCTGAAAGGAAGTGGGACGCAAGAAAGTTGCTTAATATTCAGAGATTACATCCTTCAAGATCATCAAATATGATGTCAAACAAAAACATCAGGAGATGGATGAACAAATATCTCCCGGCCAAATTCAAACACAAAAAGGAAGTGTACAGAGGGTGGAAGCAAGGGCAGATAACCTGGGAGGAATCAGAAACATTATTGGAGCATCCAGGGATTAAGTTAGGAAAGCCAAAGCCCAAATAGAATTAAAACTGGCCAGGGTTGTTAAAGACAATAAGAACAGCTTCAATAAGCATGTAGGGTGACAAAAGGAAGGCTAGGGAAAATGTGGAACCATTGCTCAACAAAACAGAAGACCTGGTTACACAGGACACGGAAAAGTCTTCTTTGCCTCATTCTTTACTATCAAGAGAGATCTTCAGGAATCCCAGGTCCCAGAGACCAAGGTGAAAGGTGGGGCAAAGAATATGTACCCTTCATGGAAGATGATCAGATCAGAAATACTTAAGCAACTTGGAACATACACAAGTTTATGGGCCCTGCTGGGATGCACCCACAAGTGTTGAGGGAGCTGCAAGATGTCAGTACAAGGCCGCTCTCAATAATGTTTGATCAATCATGGCAACTGGAGGAACTGCTCAAAGACTGGAGGAATGCAAATGTTACTCATATCTTCAAGAACGACAAGAAGGAGAACCCAAGGAACTACAGGTTGGTCAGTCTCACCTCAATCCTTGAGAGACTGACAGAGCAGTTAATCCTGGAAACTATTTCCAGGTCCATGAGTGACAAGTAACTTAATTTATGTAGTCAGCATGACTTCACCAAGGGAAAATCATGTTCGACCGACTTAATAAACTTCTGCTATGAAGTGGTCACAATGATTAAGAGACTGGATTATCTCTTCTGTGAGAAAAGGTTGAGACAGCTGGGACTCTTGAGCATAGAGATGGCTCAAGGGGAGATTTTCTAATGCATATAAATACCTGAAGACAAAGTGCAAACAGGGTGGAGCCAGGCTGCTTTTGGCAGTACCCAGTGACAGAATCAGAGGCAATGGACACAAACTGAAACATAGAGGGTTTCTTCAGAACATAAGCAAACACTTCTTTTTTTTTTTTTTTCTGTGAGGATGACTAAGCACTGGCAGAGGTGGCCTGGAGACATGTGGAGTCTTCCTCCTGAGCAACTGGCCTTTGGTTGCCCTGCCTGAATAGGGTGATTGGACCAGATTATCTCCAAAGGTTTGCTCCACCCTCAACCACTTAGCTTGATTTTGTGTACCCAGCACAAGACACCTCTTCTTGTTGTGTCAGCAGCGCTACATAAAGAATTCTTATCTTTTGCCTTTGTCTCCACTCTCAAAACTTCTCCTTTCTTGGACACCATGCTACTGAAGTGTTCAATTTCCTGACCACTGGACTTAACATTCAAACCATGATATTTTCCTTCCCCACTTCAGAAAACTGAAAAAAAGATGAGATAGCTGAGAGAGGCGAACGGTTGAAAAGTTTGGGTATGTTTTGTTTCCTTATACTTTCATGCATCAATATTTTTAAAGCCTGAACTTAAAAGTGACTCTGTTTCCTTTCGTCAATCATGATAAAAAGGATGAAAATAGTTGTATTAATTCAAAATATCAGATGGATGAGAAACATTCATAAGGAAAAGATCAAGAAAAATCACTAACAAAATATTCTCATATATAACTCCTACATGCTTTGTATACTTGTGTATATCATTATGTCTCTTGGTTTCTGTGCTGGTGCTGCATCTCATGTCTAAGGGTTTACATAATTTTATATTGCCTTGGATTGTCTTATGAGTGTTACAAAGATGTGATGAAAGCGCATTAGCAAAAGAAAGAAAGAGGGAAAGAAAGAGGGAAAG
>NW_010407642.1:0-8087 GCF_000710305.1 Buceros rhinoceros silvestris | reverse complement strand
AAGAAAGAAAGAAAGAAAAGTTAGTTTATCCTAAACTTCCTCAAAATTGTAAAAAACATTATTTCACATTTGGGGACACTGAAAAAGACTAAAAACTATGAACAGAAAAATATGTACAAATGTCCTAGGCAAACATCAGAATGGCTGCTAACTTAAAATATGTTGTATGAGCTCCACTTTCTTCTCTTGTTCACTAGCACTTCTAGTCACCCTGTTCTTTGTGCTGTTTTCACTTCCTTCCCTGCTGCTACATTTTGATCTTTGCTTCCTGTCTCTCTCCCCTGCTGTTCTTTTCGACAGTGTTCTGTGTTTTGTTTGATGAGCAGTGAAAACTGCAAGATTCTTGACCTCTAAGGAGCAGACAGAACTTCAGAAATCAGGGATCTTGTAAATTATATTAGGCTGCTGGTACATGGAATACTTTTAAACATCAAGTATGACTAATCCTAAGAAAAAAAAAAAGTTGTATATGAAAGGTCTTATGCTGCATTATTGTGCGTAGAAGAACTTCAGACTCTGGCATTCATTAGTACATGCATTCCTGGCACAGCTTGTTTGGTTTTACTTCTCCAGAACAAAAGCAATTTTGAGTTAAAAGCTGAAGTAATTTTTCCCCCCACATTTACAAAACTTCTGGAAGTAAGGGTTTATCATTTACAGTATCCACGTTATTATTACTTTCCTTAATCCTTTCCCCATTTGGACAATAGAAGTGGAACATTATGCACAACAGATGGTGGTGATTTCATTATTAACTTGAATAATCCCTGTGCCTTGAAAAACATAAAGATTCCGTTTTTCTAAAAGCCTGTCAGGCATGTCAGAACATACATCTAGTCTTTGTTTTTGGGGGAATTCTGGTATATTTGGTATTCCATGCTATGCAGTACTCAAATCAGACAGACATGTTAATTAGCGTAACATGTGCTTGTGAAAAAATAATTCATGGAGTGGTAGCTAAAAGGTAGCATGCACATCTGTACAGACAAGCAGTAAGTCCTTTTGAAACCATCTTTACCTGATGCACAACCAATTAATCACTTTGTTCTTGGCATGCCAGTGAAAACTAAGCAAAATTCGTGGTCATAAGAATGAAGCAAAAAACTTGCATGCCAACAGTTTGCTTATTTTCAGGTACATTATTAATAAGCTCAGAAATTAAGTATCCTACAGAAGTTCAAGCCTCCAAAATACTTTAAAATTCTTTATTCTCATGCAGCAGTAAACGATCAGCAAGTCGGATGAGTGCAGCTCTCAATTCTGCAAAAATCTTACCTGCATATTTAATTTCCTACTTTTAACAGCATCCTTTTCAGTGCTCTGAATGTACTAACAGGCCTTAGTTGCCTCAACCAGCCTTGCTAGCAGCCTCAGCACTCCATTTATACTCAGGTCTATCTAATCCATGCAGTAGATATGTCTGTACTCAACTGTCCTGTTTTTCTAATTAGAAGTTAGCCTCCAGGCAACAGTACCACCCATATTATAAAACATTTCTTCCTTACACCTAGTCTAAATCTCCCCTCTTTCAGTTTAAAACCATTACCCCTTGTCGTATCACTAAAAACCCTACTAAAACATCTGTCACCATCTTTCCTATAAGTACTGAAAGACCACAGTAAGATCTCCCTGGAGCCTTCTTTTCTCCAAATTGAACAAACCCAACTCTCTCCGCATGTCTTCACAGCAGAGGCAGTCCATCCCTCTGAGCATTTTTGTGGCCCTCCTCCAGACCCTCTCCAACAGGTCATGTCTTTCTTGTACTGAGGACTCCGGAGGCGGACACAGTACTCCAGGGGAGGTCTCACCAGAGTGGAGTAGAGGGGCAGGATCACCTCCCTTGACCTGCTGGTCATGCTTCTTTTGATGCAGCCCAGAACACAGTTGGCTTTCTTGGCTGCAAGCACACATTGCTGACTCAATTCAGTTTTGCATCCACCAGCACCCCCAAGTCTTTCGCCGCAGGGCTACTCTCAATCTATTCAACCCCCAGCCTTTGCTGGCATTGGAAATTGCCCTGACCCATGTGCAGGACCTTGCACTTGCCCTTGTTGCACTTCATAAAGTTTGCACAGGCCCACTTCTCCAGCTTGTCCAGGTCCCTCTGGATGGCATTCCTTCCCTCCAACATATTGACTGCACCACACAAGTTGATGTTATTGGCAAACTTTCTGAGGGTGCACTCAACCCCACTGTCCATGTCACCAACAAAGATGTTAAACAGTGCCTGTTTAACATCCCCTGAGGGATGCCACCCATTACTGGTCTCCACTCGGACATTGACCCTTTTCATAAATGGAGGATAAAAATGGTCCTGGAGTCATGAAAAGGCAAGGTATTTTGTAAACAGCCTTCATTCAGTCTGACCTCTGTCTAACTACAAATCCCATCTACTCCTGCAGCAAACAACATCAGAGCATTTCTAGGAAACACTGAAGGTTTTCAATCTACAGCACCCTGGAGGGTGTTCTAAGTGCAGGACATATCATCCCAGGAATTACAACACGTGTCCCTACAGCCACCCTCAAGCATGCCAACTGCTAAGTCTTGTGGGAGTGTTACTGTTCTGGCCTGGAGGCTACCCTAGGCATCGCTCTATGCACCTTGTACTATGTCTTCTCAGAAACAGTGAATTCTCAATGTGCATTGTTAAATGGTGGATTTGACTTGGAATTATCAGTAGCAGAACTGTCATTCTGACTAAATCATTCATGTTGAATAATTTTCCTTACATGTTTACTTAGTTACAGTTTTGAAATTGAGAGGGACAACATGTTTTTGATATTTATAAATTCTTCTCAGATTTCCTTTTCTGAGGAAGTTATTTCAAATCACTAAGGATTTTAACAGATTCACCTAATAAGAGCAAGAACAGAAGGTGAGGGGAGAAGAGAGCTCCAAGTATACTAAGTATGCATCTAGTGAATTCATTTATCTTTGAAAGCACTTACCTACAGCTGTGTGTATTTTACATAATGAAGACTGTAGATTCAGAAGGATAATATCAGTATGGGTATTGGAAATAATAATATTGTTACTTATAAATTACATAGCATATCCCAGTAGTTGTGTATTTAGTAGGATGTGGAATTTGGCTAGCTAAAGTTTTTAATATCTTCCTTTTGTTTAATTTTCACCCAGAAAAATTTTGTGTGGAGAATTTTTGAGATTCTTACAGGAAAGATTTGTTTATGTATTTATTTTCATTGCACATAGTGTGGTGTGATGACTATTGCAATTCCCTTTCTGAAGTTGCATCAGACAAACAGCTGATCTGAATCTCTAATCGCAGTCCCTGCGAGGGACTGGAAAAGTCTACATTTGCAGGTCACCCAAGCTAGCTGCATAACCAATTCACCTCCCTGATACAGCAATTTGTGATTAATAGGGATTTTTCACCTTGTCTGTGAACTATTTTCCTCTGTTCCTTGATATCTTCAAGTATGTCTTTTTCTATAAGAAGGTTTCAGTATGCTGATCAAGCATACTGAAATATATTAATACCAACTATTGAGGACAACACAAACACAGCTTGAGAAAAATGAAACTACTACACCACATGAAGAGACCAAACTAAAAATAGCTGTATTTTATCTCTCATTTAATACTCTGCAGCTTTCCCATAGAAGCTCCCCGTGTGCTATGAATAGGGTATGATTTAATTTTCAGTAGTCCTTAGGGCTAAGGAACCTGAGGGACACCTCTCTCGTTCATAGTGGTATCTACTCTACTGTATTTCTGATATCTGCATTATAGACGCTTGCATGTGATCTGTTTGCCTGGGATCACTTTATATTTGATGGAGAATGATAGACATTTTTATAGCATGATTCCCGCAGCTTACTTTGGACAACTACATGAAGGGAAGTCCAGCATAGTAAAATTTTTAGTATTTTCAAAATATCTCTGTCCCTTGCTGATAGAAGGAGCTACGGATGACTAACTCCCTCGTCTGTAGACTTTGATACTGGATGGATGAGTTCAACTTTCAGTTTTGTTACATGAACATGGTGTTATGACTGGACCTGAGGTAAGTTAAACATGCTTTGAGCAGAGAGTTACATCAGATGACCTCCAGAGGTTCCTTCCAACTTAAATTATTATGTGATTTTCTAACCCTATGACTACTAGATCCAAATTTGACACTTTTTCATTATAATCACTTCAAGAAGCTACATAATTTCTGTAGCCATACCAACTATTTCAAGAACCAGACAAATTACATTTCTCTCTATGTTTAAGGGACTTAATCAGAAATATAATTTTGTAATCAGAATAGCAGAAGCAGAAGCACAAAGAGCTTATTCCTGTGAACTGGCTACAGTCAGATAATTACTTTTTTTTAAGGACTGTTACAGATGTTACTTTCTATTACCTTCCTAAGTATTTTGAAGAAGTACATATAGCATAAAAGTAAAACAAGGTAAACTATGTGGTAATTTGACATCAAATAAACTATCTGAAAGAAATCTTCCCACTGAAAGGCACTTCTTGTTTGAGTCAAACTTTGTTGTGTTATTGGGATTTTGCTCACTTACATGCATTGCCCAATCCCACTTAAAAGTCATATATTGTTATGGTTAATGGTCATTCCAGGCTTACACAGTGGCAGAATGGATTACTCTTAATCATCACTGTTGTGCTACAGAGAAACCTATGTCTGTCCTATACAGTCTTTTATTTTCAGTATCCAGAATATAGAGTTTCATTAAACAACTAGTTTAAAAACATGTTATTGTGCATCAGCTAATGCTACTAGAATTTACTGTGAGATGTGTCTTAAGTTAGTTTGGGAATATTGAAGTGTAAGCCTGAGAAGTATAGACGCTGCTTTTTTTAAAACTGGTATTTGAAAAAATAAAGCACAGCACCTGAGCTGCAGTGTCTGACAGAAGGAATTGAAAGCAAAATTGAGCATATTCAAAGGCCAAACTTTTCAGTAGTTGCTTATGAATAGCAGTAACCATAACCTAATCCACTTGTTTCTCTTTTTAAAACAAGATGCTCAAACACCTGGTATATTTTCCTAAATTAAACTTAAAAATACATATCCCTTTTGACTGGTTTTGTTTTCTAACATATTCTGTTCACTCCAATGGAAAAAAATATCAGGGATATACTTTATCCATTGTTTAGAAGTATTTAATAATTTTAAATTCCATAAATAGAACAGCAGTAAGAAAGGGCAGGGTGTTAATCGTTCCATGGTACTACCTCTCTAATTATTACTTTTTATTTTCAATGTATTTAATGTCTCATTAGTGGTTCTAAAATACTTGTTATAACCAAAAGGTTTGTTTTTTTATTATCGAAAGCAGCGAGATAAGTATCACTACACTGAGAGATAGGCCAGACTACGCAGCCAGAGGAGGAGATAGTGTCGCTACTTGATGAAATGTGGGGAACGCTGATCATTCCGACCGTGTCTTTTTGACATCTAGCAGTTGCTATTGTATGTTTGCTTGTGAATGCTTTTTGAGACTAGTCACTTGAAGTTGCTGAAAGTAAAGGCACCTGCCATTTTTACGCTTATGTGGTCTTAGACAAAACTCCCTCTGTTGTTCGCTTGACAGAGGAGAATACAGCTCATCTTACTGTAGAAAGCCTGGGACCAGACTTTCAACATAAAGTCTTTGCTAGACAATACCTTTTCCACGATCAAAGCACATGAGGGGTGTAGTAGTCATATTCAAGTTTGTGTTCACTCTGCTTTGCAGATAACGGAAAGGAAAAGGAAGAAACACATTTAGTCCAAAGAAACAACATTTTTTTTTCCTAAAAATACGAATTTTACTGAAGAATACAATTTCTGATTAAAGACATAAGTAGCAGCATTTGTTTAAATTCCCCTGTTGCCACACAGGCCACTAACAAATATTTTTTCTTTGAGGCTTTCTGTTAATACTTTATTCCCAATATGACTTTTCAAACTTCCCTTTTCAGTAGATAATTTTCTTTCTTCCTTTCTTTTCCTAACACCATTTATTAAACTAAATAAATACGTTTAGAAATGCAGTCACTGATAGATCACATTCATAAACATGTGATTACCATTTAAACCTCTTACGTCCTCCCTTATTGACCTATATGGTGTACAGTATATTGACTCACCGGGTGTATTAAAAACAACTGCTGAATTAGTAAATTGTTTTTTGTTTGGTGAACCATGTATTTGCAGCTACTGAAAACTAGTCTGTGAAACTGGAGCATGTGAATACTACTTCTCTGTATACCAGCTAAACATGAACAGTTTAACAGCATCTTCAACAGTGTATTTTGATTGTATCTATAATAGCATTTGTCCATTGTCAGGTAATATCACATTATTAAATCGGTTTCATTTGCTTTTATTGACTATTAGACACTTCCTTACTAAAATCATAACTTGCCTATGTGCTAAGTTAAACTACTCGAATTCATTTATGAATTGATATATTATTCTTTATTTTTCAGCACACCTGAAGCAAGGTAATGAAAAATTGTGATCATATAAAAAATTCAGACACTAATATTCAAATCCTTTGTGTTTGTATTTGTCCTTTAAAAATAAATGTATGCTTGCATTACTGTTAGGATTCTGAAAGACAATATTTTTAAGCAAGTCTTATCTATGGCTACTAGTCTTCAGAATGTTTCTATCTGAGCAACCTGAAGTTTTATGAACATGGGAATTTCTTGTTTGTTGTTTTCTTGGCATTGCTATTCCACAAAAAAAAAAAAACAAAACACCTATTTTTTTATTCTATAGAAAGAACATAGTCAGAGAAGATTCTGACCTTAAAAATTCCTCAAAAAAAAAAAAAAATTTGCGCAGACTCTAATGCTTGTGTTCCAGAGAATGACTGTGACCTCCAAATTAATTTCCATCAAATTCTCATGGTATCTAAACATTTTTGGGGATCTCTGTTTTTTGGGACCCCTGTATGCCATCAATGTAGCTGCTCTTACTTGGAAAAGTGACAAGAATCAGTGCAGAGGCATCTATAGTCTTTTGGCATTTTCAGAAGCATTCAGTCAGCTAAGCATACTCAAAACAGTAAGGTAACTTCCGGTTTAATGTAGTGCACAGAAAAAACAAATAGATCCACTTTTGCTTAAATGTTGGTAGTTATCACGGTAGCTAATTCAGAAAGTCAGAAATCTAAATTGAAGTTCGCCTCAGCCTGAGAAAGTCTAGCCAGAAAAAAACTAGAGAGAAAAAATTATTGCATGGTTTTGACTAGGAATTGTAAATACTCCGTGTTGATATTTGAAGTTGAAATCATAGATAATAATTTCTAAATTATAATTTCTTCTTTGGCTGTTGTAACTTACACAAATATATTTATGGAGCATTTCTGAAACTACCAAGTTCTTGTCCATCAGCTTCCATATGAAGAATGCAAGTTCTCCATTTATTGTTTTTAAACAAGGCTAAATATATTGATATATGTAATTCTGAAACAAAGTCTTAAAGGTATTCTATTAAAAACTCCTTTAAATGCATGTGGTCTCAAATGAATAATTTTGCAACTCTCAAAAATACTGGGTAAATCTGTAACTGCCCTGGACATTCCAAGGAAGCCCATATGTGTCATGGACATGCATTTCATAACAAATGAAAAACAAATAAAGAAATAATTTTAATGATACATAGTCTCTGTTCTGCCCAATGAAGGAGAAATTTATACCATGTGTGATTAGTCACAACAATCTATAAACTGTGAATTTTACCTTTAAAAATCCATGTTCCTTCAGAATCTCAACAGAGTCTTACATTCACCCTTCTCTTATTTACTGTCATCTTGATATGCTGTTTGTAATCAATTCATAAACTATTTTTGGAGCATATAGTAAAATAAATTATTATTACTAATATTAAACAATGCATATTAATAAAAACTGATCTATTGAAGTCTCCAGTTGTCTACTTGTCCACTGTATTATTGAGTTCTTTTAATAGAAAACCATTTAAAGACAAAGTTATTTACTAAGAATATATCCTATAAAACAAATTAATAACTGATGTAATGTTTATCCAATAAAGAAGCTACCACAGACTTATATTCCAATTTACATATCTAATTCCATTATAAATAAATAGGACT
>NW_010407641.1:11872-13753 GCF_000710305.1 Buceros rhinoceros silvestris | reverse complement strand
AATTATTAGTATTTATTATTTCTGGCTAATTCCAGAAAATCTGGTAGTATTTCCCTCCATGCAAAAAACAACTAACCAACCAACAAATCCTCCAGCTCTAAACATATATACATGAAAAACACCCTTTTTAATTCCACTTATTACAAATGAACCTGTCCCTAAAGCTGACTTCTGGATTTTCCACCACATTAGATCAAGTCTGAATCTGGGTTTTTGTTTCATGAAGTCTGGAGTTCTTTCATCAGCTTCTTTGCGGCTGACTCTTGATGTGCTTAATGGACCCAAGTATCCTCCAGATGAACTTCATCTCCTGTACTCCAGTACGATTCAACTGTAAAGGCAAATGCTGAAACGGACATCTGTCCTGATCTGAGGATGTTTCACACAGAAAAATGTAGCCATGTTTTAACCCACTCCAGAGATCAGCTTCCTAGTGAAGTACCTCGTAACGTCTGGTGCCACGTGGAGGAAAGAATGGTGATGGATGGCCGAGAACGGGAGAAGTGAACGGGAAGGCGGGGAGTGCTCTAGGACCTGAACCCCTCTGGTCTAGGAGGGAAAGACTAAGTCCTTCCTTGGCTCTCCTCTTCAACAACTTGTCATGTAATTTGGCATGTGGAGAATGCTGGAGGGGATCAAAAGCAGACCTGAGGACAGCAATCCAGACCTGGCGAGTCTGGCATGGACCGGGGAGCAGGAGGCTGTAAGCGGCTGTGAAGCAGGCCTGCAGCAGCAGCGTGTCAGGGAGCCAGAGCGCCTCGAGTGCTGATAGCTTCTAAAAAGCTAATGGCTTAATAAGGCTGGAAAAGAAGAACAAGCTGGAAATTTTTGCAGGCAGGGTTACGTATATCCTGATAGGAAACAGCAGGGAAGGAGAAGAGGAGAGACCCATAATTTTCTTCTTGGGTATTTATTGTCATCAACAAGGAACTGTAATTTCTGAGGACTCTCATCACAGTGTCAACAACTCCATCTCCCAAATATTTCAGTGAGTAGTGACCTTCCACAGAGCAATGGAGAAGAGGGCTTCAGGGTCACAGGGCCCCCCTTGCTTCATTTCAGTAGTGCCATTGGTGCAGTAGTAACTACAAGCACCTAAAGAACCTCTGCAGAAAATATGTCCCTAATCGACACATTACTTAGCTGAAGAGATCTGCTGACGTCTGGTTAAGATCGCTCGCTTGCTTCCGTAAAGTTGAGCTCAGCATAATTCAAACCTCTGAGAAACCAGGAAACAGAGAGGATAAGAAAGCGCTACTAACTCCAACCTTTAAAGCAATACCTCAGAGTATCGGTAAGGGAAATCATTCACCTTTTCACTGCGTGTCTTTCGGAGAACATAGAGTGCAACCCCTATAGCACACCTGCTGTTGGGAAAAGTTACATTTTTTTCCGCTCATCAGATATCAATATTTGGTCACATATTAAGAATATTTTCCCTACTTTGCTTTGCCTGAGTGCCAGTGGCTAAAATGTCTCCCAGAGCTGACTCAATCCATGTAGAGAGCTCAGGCATGAAATAGAGGAGTGCAGCTACCTCAGGGTGTGTGTATATATATGTAAAAATATAAATATCTGTTGTTCTTTTGATCCACCCATTATCATAGTTTATTGAGTCTGCTACCATTTGACACAGCAATACTCAGCCCAGCAAATACTGCCAGTTCCCGATTCCTACTGCCAGCTCCCAGGAGGGAAAAACAAAAGTTGCTGAATGTTGACCTGAACGCTGCATTTCCTGGCTTCCGAAAGTCTGGATTTTGCTGAAGCTGGTATTTTATAAGGGCTGCAGCGACTGCCAGGATCCCAACTCCGCATTCATTAAGGGGGTTTATCAGTCACTGAGAAGGAAAGATGCTTTAGGGGCCTGAAATTCACTCT
>NW_010407641.1:0-11774 GCF_000710305.1 Buceros rhinoceros silvestris | reverse complement strand
ACTCTTTCCTTGATCCTCAAAATATGCCTTGAGAAAGCACCTCTGCAACGTGTGGGTCTGTGATTCAGGATGAGGAAACACACTCTGAAGCTACTGGAATCCCAAAGTTTCTAGTAAGGACCAGGTGAATGTTAGGCTGGGTGGCTTTTTTTTGCTACGTGTGCAGTGGTTGGTTTTGAACATCTTCCTGGGGATCGCCACCAGTTTGCTATGTTCTCTGTTGCTTTCATGCGTTCTGTTTTAATGGCAGTCAGAGAACTCTGAGCTAAGCTAAGCAGGCTTCTTTAGCAGGTACCTAGGGAGAAACGAGCTTTTCAAAACGTGCGTGTAACTGTCTGAAGCCGCAGACACTGCACTGGTTTTGAACAAAGTTCAGCTCCTGTCTCTCTGGGAACAAAAAAGAAAGGACAAAGCATAGTTGTCCCCAAATCCTCCATGGATCTCCCTGGCTCATTTTGCAGGTGGATTTTCAGAAGTACCTGAGTGGGCTCTTTGTGTGCCACATGATGGAGGTACGGATGAAGAACAGAGTGAAGCTGAAGTTTGGACCTAGGACTACAGGTAATCTACCCCTTTAGTCCAAGGCCCGTCAAAATCCAGCCATGAACTTGTCACTTAAGTTGTCAGTTCTCCAGCTCTAAAATGGGGTGGAAATGCTGTGGCAGATCAGGAGTGTTGACAGGACAATAGGGGCGCAGGGTCAGTGGTGTCAGTGAAAACAGGAGATGCACGCTCCTTGCCTCCTCCATCTTCTGACATAAACTATATACCACAGCTTAAAGGTGGCTGCAACCTTCTTGACCTTCCATTTCCACAACCTGAAAAACCTCCTCCCAGGATGGCTGGAAAAAGCTGGGGTGGCAAGGGCAAATTAAAAATATTTTAAAGATCAATTCAAGCACTTAAAATGAAATTTTTGAAGAATTAACATGAAGAAAGGTTTCCACGCCAGCTTAGGAGTGAGGAAACACCTCAGCAGTTCATGTATCCATGAATATGCATGGGTTCACGGCTCTCGAATCTCCTGCTCCTTCCACCCATTACACCATCATCAGAAGGTGCCAACTGATGCTGGGCAGTAGAAGAGCTCAAGCAGATAAAACTGATGCAGACTTTACCTTACAGGAATAGATTTTGAAAAAGTCAGTGGTGGCCTGAGTCAGCTCAACTGTGTCAGCTTCTGGGTTGTCTGAACTCAGTCAGTGGACAAATCCAAACAAGCAGATCTTGCTTTAGAAATAAATTTTACATGGCCTTTGTGCCGTTGAGCAATGCAAGAGAGGAACAAAAGGATTTCAGGCAGAGACAACTCCAGCGCTCCCTCTGAGGAAGATTTCTGTGGCAACCAGTGATTAAGCGTGATTAGAACCAGGCAAAATATTGTCAGAGAGCTCTTTCTTCCCAAGCCAAAATGGACTTGGTTGTGAATTCACAAATTCTTAAGTGAAACTGGTCATCTTCTCAAATGTTCCCATTTGTGCGCCGTTCCTCTCCCAGAAATAAGGAATATGATCACTCATTTGCTAGAACGACCGCCAAAATGCTGGGAGTACTGGTTGTAAATCTTTTTCGTTTCAAGCTTGATGAGTTGTTCTGGATTTGCCTGTTGGCTTCAGGCAAATCCCAGTTCCCTTACTGGTCATCCTGCTTCAGGTTATGCAAAAAGCCAGGGAACTGCCCTCTTTGCGTGGTTCTCTAGCTGGAGCAGATAAAGAGGTTGCTGCTTCCTGCGTGTGGATCTCCACATCTGACTGGCCACGAGGCAGAACTTGGGGTCAGCAGCTCTTGCAGAAATAACAGCGCAAATAGTAAAGCCATCAGAGGGAGTGACGCCGGCCACCTTCCCCTGAGATGTAACTCTGCTTAATTACGAGCGACCTTACGGAGCACTCCAAAATCACAGACAGCTTCGACTGAGTTTAAACCTTGGGATAACTAAGCTCCCTAGGAACATGTTAGTGGGAAGCGGCCTGATTTTATAGAGCCAGCCTTAGAGGGGGAAATTTTGTTCAAAAATATAAATAAATCTACTCGTGTTAGAGAATATCGGTGCAAATGGAACAAAGCATTTCCAAACGTGACTCAGTCTATGCGCGTGTAGCTGTCCTACACGTGCACAGCAAGCTCTTTTTTTTTTGTAAAAATGATATTTTTCTACCATATTATTTTTATTAAAAACCTGGAGAGGTTTGTTTTTTCCTCAAAATTCATGATCTGGAGTCACAATTTCCTGTGTCCTGACTTAGATGGGTTTCATTAAAATTTTTGTCCTCCTGATGGTGAAGAAAAGGTGGAAAGGGGATCTGTAAAGTTTCAGACACTAGAAGAATTTTCAGCAGGTCTGGGGATGGCCGTTTGGGCTCTGACTCTCAGTTTCTGTTGTTTGGGGTTAGCAGCACTATTAGCCTCAAGACTAGAAGGCTTAAAAAAATGGTTTAATACTGATATAAGGGTTTGAGCAGGGTATTTTCTTTTATTCTTCCTTCCCCACCCCGAGCCTAGTACCAAATTACATACATTGCTTCAGATTTCCAACATCTCCCAATCTGGATTAATTTACATTTGGAGAGAGGGTGTGAATTAAACTGTTATAAAAGGCTTAGATGCGCTGCCAACTCGTTACTATGCTCTTTCAGGCAGCGAATGCTTTTTCTATTAAGGAAGCTCCCGGAGAATTTCTTGCATCTGGGAATCTCTGTCATTGCACAGCTCGTTTATCAAGTGCAAAAGAAGCCACAGACAAATGAAGGCATTTCCCGTCATACAACTGCTGGGGACCTCGCTGCAGCTGGAGGCTCTGTCATCCCGTGGCCTACAGCAAGATGTTCCTTTCGTCAAGAAGCTTTCAGCGAGGGAAACCTAGCTGTGGCAGAGGTGCAGGATGCGAGAGAAGAGTCAGAAGTGACACAGAGAAAAGCAGAGGACGGAAGAGCACACACCAAACTCTTCGAGCTGGCACGGTCCGAATTCGCAGCAACTCCACAGCGAGAAGACGGGCCCGGCACCACTTCTTAATTCATGGAATTCTGCAGGGGTGACTTCAGCTCCCACGCTACAGCCCACGTGCCCCTAGTAGACAGCCATACCCAGGAGTGAATAGGAAGCCCTTCCTTGGTTTGTGCTGTTTGTTTTTTTTTAATTTTCCCATGTATCAAGCGTCTACAGACATAAAATACCATCTTCTGCCAAGGGCTGTGATATAATTCCTGTCCCGTCGGTTGCAAACATCACATTCCCAGCACACATTCTCATGAAAGCACTGACGCATTGGCTGGGGCTGATCCAAACTGGGCTGCGTGAAGGACGCTCTCCTCCTTGCTGTTGTTGCTGATACCTGTGTCAGAGCTGGGTTAGTCATTAAGGATTTTGGTGCAACTCTTATTCGAGGCCCGTTCAGCTTCTCCCTTGCCAGCATTCACAGAAATCTCTCCCTTATATATTGTCTTAATCAATTAGCCTCTGCCTCTGTAGACTCTGTAAAAATTATCCAGGGATCTCAGACTTCCCAGAGACTGACATTTCCATGCTGAAGCATTATTGGCCAACACGTCCTCTAGTGTGTTCATCTACTCGTGATCCTTAGCCTGCCCAGCCTTCAGCCCGCTGCTGCCGGGGTCAGCCTCCTCCTTCAGGCTAGGGCATCGGGGAAGGAGCCTGCAGCTCGTTAGCTTTGGTTTCTCTCCAACGGGCCTGCAGAAGCAGAAGGGACTCAGAGCTTTCAGGGGAATTGTTGGTGATCTTTTTTACTCCTTTGTTCACTCTTACCACTCAAAAGCTACAAGAGCCTTAGAGGTTCTGCATTCCCCCTTTACCGGATTTCTTCTGTCCTTTGGGGTATGTGATTGGTATTGTGGGGTAGCTACAGAGTACAGCTCATCTCCCACGTCACCAATAGCAGCGTCAGAGACAGCCCAGGTGCCACAGCAAAGATCCTAGTCCTTCTTCCCACCAGTTCAATAGCGTCCTTACTTTTCTCTCTGATTCGCTGCTGAGTGGGGAGAGAGTTGTGTATATGCATCAGCTCATAACTCATCAGATGTGACTAATGATTTTATGGTGCTTAATAGATGAGATAAATGAGAAGTGAACTGAAACGTACAGAAATTACCAGGCAGCAAGTTTTAAACAAACAGAGAACAATTGCTTTAAGGTGGTGGTTAATGCTGTGGAGGGACACAGAGCCATCAGTTGTTGTGGCAGCAAAATTGGATAAACGGGCCTTAAAAAGCTTGGAAAGATTTGCGGAGGATGATTCCATCCTTGGCTGTTAAATATGATGATCTAAATGACTCTGACTCAGGAAACTGTTCAACTTTGCCAAAAGGTGCCACAGTGTTCTCGGAGAAGAAACACTTTTCAGAGAGAAACATTCCCTGAGCATCAACCATGGCCCCTGTGGATGACACGATGTTGAGCCAGCTGCACTTTGGTATGGCACATTCTTGTATTTTAAAAAAAACCTCTGCATTTGGCTCATATTTTTTTATGGTGAATGATCTGTGTCACACAGGGGCTCCTCTCTGAGGACTTGTTTGGTTCAGGTGGCTTTACTACTTGCGGCCAATAGGATATTGCTGGACCCCAGGCAGTTAAACATATACGTGGTTCTCATCATGGGAGTTTAGCCTGTGCACCGTCAGTGCCCATTCGTCTCTGCCACGGCTCACCAAGTAAAAATGGAAACTTGTCAACAATGGGAACCCGCCCACAGCGCTGGCAGATGCTGCTGGGTCTGCAGTACAGACGGGAGGCTGCAGAGAGGGAGAACGCTGCTGCGCTGCCGCACCTCCTGACACAACCCACACAGCACTGCCGCCAAGGACAACCACGGCTGTGCCCAGCGATGCCAACGCCTCCGCAGCCATGCTGCAGCTGAGGTGAGAGCCCTGCGGGCAAATGGGTTGGGAGAAGCCTCAACCCCCTACTCCTGCGGTCGCTCCTGCGCAGTCAGAGCTCTGCTGAGACACAGAGGTGCAATCTGCCGCTCCAAACAGTCCCACTGGAGAGACTGCCCTGGAGCGTTCTGCAGGGAAAGGATTTAATTAGAATGTGATTTTCCTGATAGGCGGCAATATTGGGTATAACAAAACGTGTGCTCTGTGATTCGTGGTATGGGTTTGCTTAGACAACTTTTAAGATGATCCCCGAGTACAGAACGGGCGAAGGCACCAGAGCGGAGGACGGGCTTCGCTGAGCAGGTTCGAATGTCATAACCACACAGTTATGGCTCAGTAATTGTATCACGGTTGACAGATGCTGCAGCAGACACGTGACGAGAACATGACCTCATATTCCAGCTTCCCCCCTCCTCCCCCGGTGACGAGGGCAGCGCTGGCACTTCAGTAAAGCGGAAGGCATTTACAGAAGAGGAGTTTGTAAATCACTTAAAGGAGAAGCCCGAATTTGGACACAGAGCTATACTCTGTGCGGGCTACTACGCAGCTGCCCCACAGCAGGAGCAAAGCAACACTCTTTTTCTCCACTTTTTTTCCACACTACAGTTACTGTTAGGGTGAAAATGTTGAATCCCACGTCACATGGGCTTAGATCATCCTTTTCCAAGGAAAATTCTGCAGGAGGGGCAGGAAAGAAATTTCTCCATGATCCATTCACAGGATTGCTCTGCAGACAACAGGGCTGCTGCACGCTCAGATGTCCTCTGGGGATCTGTGGGAGGATGCTGCAGCAGTGAGGAGGTCATCTCTGACCTGCCACTGCCCCAGAAGCCACTCTGGATGCTCTGGCAGGGTAATTTCAGAGGAGGATGAAACAGCCTGGAATAGTATTCAAATTTTTTTATATTTTCCAGGGGTACTGACTGTCTTCGTAAGCCTGTCCACACTTTTTTGTGTGGATTTTGGATCATGCCGTTCCCACTGGGAGGAAGACACAGGATGATGCTCTCTCGATGACTGAACACCACTTCAGCATGAAGGGGAACCCACCCTGGAAATGGCCAAAGGTGGGGAGAATTTCCTATCACGGAACTGTTACACACAGACCAAAGCTGAGGCTAGCTGAGAGTTAGAAGTTCTAAATTAAAATAGCAGCTTTGGCACTGACCCCATGGCAACTTCTGCCTTGCGTGAAATGACACTAGCAATTACTCGCTGAGTTACCCCAAAGGACAGTGTTCCAAAGTGCAGAGATTTTTGTATTCTTTAGAGTTTTCTCACTGATATATTTGCAATTTGCAGCTATTTGTGGACTACAGATCTGAAACTTTTCACTACAGCTTCAAGGTAAAAAATATGAATTTTCTGTACAACTACTCTTCTCTAAACTTTCTTTTCTTTGGCCTGATGTTGCTTATCTCCTTGCATGGAAACGTTATTCTGATCTACCCATTGCAGTGGTAACGCTCTGGCGCAGTAGGATCCTAGTTAGCCTCGTTAACATCGACAGCATATCAGAACAGGAGTGCAATCTGCTGCTTTTGATCAAGTGGGCTGCAGTCTTGTTTGGGTTTCAGCTGCAGGAAAGCCTTTGTCTGCAAAGCTCTGACTAGGTGTCGTAACCATTGCTTTGCTTATCCCAGCTGAAGTGTGAGCGCCCCTGAAAGAGCCGGCAGCTCGGTGGCCTGCTGCTTGAGCCCTGCTTGGTTGCTGAGCCGTTAGGTGACTTCGGTGAAGACCTTCATATGATCATTCAGTTTCTTAAATGAAAGCAAATGAAAACTGGAACTCAGTGGACAAGAAGACTTACAGTATTGCTTGACCATAAACGAGGGTCTTCTAATCCTTTGGTGGGTGCTTAGCTGACTGAGCCTGCACCCCAGCAAGCACAGTGCCTCTCCTCCACAGCACTTGAGACCAGTTCCAGGGGTTCAGGCTTGGTAGAGCTGCTGAATTGCAAGCAGTGCGGGGAGGATAACCTGCTGACCAGCACCGTCATCCCTCAAATGGTGGTGGTGGGTGGTGGTGTCGCCTTGGGGCTGGTTGAGAAAGTTGATTTCCCCCGTTTTGAACAGGCTTCCCCCTCTGCTGGGCCTCTCTACAGGCACAGAGCAGCTCAGGAAATGCTGAGAGGAAGTCCCACACCTTCTGAGGGCTTCCATACCCTTCGGAGCGGGGTTTGCACTGAATGAGGCTGGCCTGGAGTAGGGTAGATAGCAGAGTGACAACGGTCACGTTTCAGGTATTGACCTGTTTGTCACAGCGTCATCCCTTCCGGGGAGTCTCGCTTTATCCACGTTCTTGCCACAGTTTCTAAAAAGGGTTATTTACCCCTTTTGCAATCCGCTGCCCTGTATCATGGAATGAAAAGCTTTCAGAGCAGTCTGTATTCAGAGTGTTAAGGAACATTGATCAAAACATCGGGGTTTCTACTGGCTTATGCCACACGTTTAGGTGACAGTGAACATTTGAAAATCCAGCTCTTAGATATTCAGTTATTTTTCTTCTTAATTGTCATAGTACTGGTAAATTGTGATCAAATTATTGTTATTTAGTAAAATGCTGTTAGGGTGAAAACATCAAACAACTAACACATAATTCTGTTGTATTCACTTGACACTTTTAACCACTTAAAAGTAGCTAAAAAGAACTTTTATGAGGTAAAGCAGAGCGAGGTCTCTGCAGGAGCCCCCCCTAAGCCATGAACGTTCAGGAGTGAAGAAAGGTTATTTTTACAAGTTTCCAGTAAACCTACGTGGCTTGAGCATAGACCGCCCGTGGTTTTATAACACTTAGACAGCAGACCTCCTCACAGCCAGTCTAGGTGAGGAACTTAATTCGCTGGTGAAGGGCCTCAGGACATGCCCCCTTACAAATATTATGTGTCACCGTAACTGAAATTTTATCCTGGGAGTAGAGATGACGGCATCACTGTCAGTTTATCTAGGGCTTTACAACTTTCCCTTTCGACTTGAACTGGGAATTAAATTAAGCTTCTAAACTCTTGCTTTTCTGCTCACAGTCTGCCTAATCGAAGCAGGAGATCCTCCCGAACATTTCAATGCCCAAGCTGCTGGTAGGAGTCCCTGATAGATTTATTTTTAAATTTAGCACAGCCCAGAATAGTAACTCTTACATAAGATATACACAGCAGATACGGGCTTTGTTTGATTCCAGTGAGAGACTGCAGATTCCCTGCCCTGCAGAGTAATTAAAGCAGGCGGCGTTAGATTTATCCACCACAGAAAACAATAACTAGCAAATAACTAGCAAATAAGCTAGTTCTTACCAGGCGGGGGATGATGTTTCCCCCGGGGATGAGAATATAGTTGACAACCAAACGGACTGTGACCGGCCCCAGCTCCTCTCATGTGTCTGTGAGTGGCACTGCAGCCTCTGCTCGCCTCCCAACACGGCGGTGTGCTGGACCCTTCCTTCCTGAGCCCAAAGAGAGACAGCAAGGCAGGAACGTGCGCTCCACTGTGGACTACTGGGGAAGGGGAGTTCCTCGAGAAATACCATCTCTGCTTGTTCACAGCTACCTGCGGAGTGTGTACCCCGCAGCGCAGCCCGTGCCACAGGTGGCAGATCTTGAAGGAGTAAAGAAGAAGAATTAGACCTTTCTGGCATAGTATGTGTGGCAGGGATCTGGCAGAGGAATGAGATAGACCTTCGAGTCCTTTTCACCCCCTCTTGCCTTCTGTTTTCCAGAGCATGACACTTCCCATAACAGCGAACCGCTGAGCAACTGCAGAGCCCGCACTGAGGAGATGCCTGTGTCACAGCTGGAGCCTGAGCCCTGCTACGGTTCAGCTGGTAGGAGCCATGTGGGCTCCTGGACAGGATTTCATTTCACTGGGATCCACAGATAGAGCGTCCGAGAACTGTTGGCTCCTTGCATACAGAGTACAGGCTGGACACCATGGACATAAAATGGCCCCATGCCATTCGATGAGATTATTTATGCAGAGGAGTTTGCTCAGCTAAGAAACCTGGATGGAAGGAGAAACTCATCAAATAAGCAATTACCCGCATGCTCAGGGGCTTGTGGAGATCAGTCATACTGACCTATAGTCCCTGCCATTTCCTGGATTGCATTAAAAATAAGAAAGCCACCAGGAAAGGCATTAAGGCATTATTAGATTAGTCTTGATTTTGCAGAGTCACCTTGAGAACGTTTGTTTGATAAGAAGTAGCCCCTCTGCCAGTTGGGTAAAGGATCCTTTTCGTGTCGTTGTGATGATGCAGACAAGGCAGTGAGGTCTCAGAACCAGTTCATTACGCAGAGGGAATGCATCGTTTTCATTAGAAGGATGCTGTTGCACCAGTGTAACGGGGTGTCCCTTTAAACCTTGCTTTTCTTGGTGAACTTGCCCCCACACCAGTACAGACACACACAGCTGTACTGGTTGAACTAACGCAATGTGATGTCATATTTTTAGTGAAATCATTAAAACTCCTCAATGAATATTTAGGTGTGGTGTTTATCTGTCCCTCAGACCCATACCTTTATGAAAGACAGTATCAGCATTCAAGGAATATTGAGATAAAATTCTTGGATTGAGGGTTTTGCCAAAAAAACGCTGGAGAATTCTTGGAGATTGATCAGGTTCTTACTGGTGCTATAAATCTGCCCTCGGAAACACTTCCAGTTCTCTTACACGCCTTGAGAAGGGCCAGATAAGCACCTTGGGGTGCTCCTGCTGGGCTAAGGTCACCTTTAGGCAGAGAGACAGCACAATGTTCTACTCAGCAGCATCAGAAGAGCACTTAGATGATGCAGAAATCCTGAGCTCTCCAGGAGGTGTGTTCACCCGCTCTGTATGAGGAGAAAAGCAAGTAGTTCCTTTAATCCTGTGTGGCTTCTGTATTAAAATAAGCCTTGATAGTAATCCCTGGCTATCCGGATTTCAGCTGACATATATCCTACAGCTCCAAACACCAGCACATCTGAGTTACCAAGGTCCCCTTAAACCCGGAGTGTTTATGCGCTTAATCACACCAAAGGACAGAAAAGTCATTATCCTCCCAGTGTTCCCCTAAGAGCACAGCAGGTGCCTTCCAACACCCGGCCAGTTTTCCTCACATTAATTCCTTTTGCTACAGTGTTTGCACTGTTCCCATCCCGCCTTGAAAGAACATTGGAAACCTTTAAACAGGATTCAAAACAAGGCACGTGTAGAGAAAACACCATTCTTGTCAGAAAGGAGAGGGGGGTTACGAAATGTTTGACCCCATCTGTTCTTACATCAGCGTCTGGCAGCACTTGAGAGCTGCAAAGTAGCCGAATTTCTGTCCTGGCTAAAACTGGAGCAGGTAACTCTACATTTGAAAGGTACAAGCCAGAAAAAATACATACAGGAAAATCAAAGTCAGTCTGTTCCCGGGTCAGTTCAAGCGTGTGTCTGTTTCTTGGGACACGCTCGCTGACGCTATGTCCAGTGAACACCTGAGGTACAAAGCGACCGATCTCTGAGACTACACTTCAGCCCTCAGGCATTTCTGGGTAGATGCTCATGTAAGATTTTCATACTAATAACTGATTATTTGATCCAGTTCCCTGGAAAAAAAAAAGAAAAATTATGAACACTCAATATTCCATGTGTAGGTGCTTTCTGCAGCACAGAATTTCTCGGTGGTGCCGGTCACAGAGAAGTGTGAAAGCAGATGGAGCACTCACTCTTCCAGGCTTTGTTCTCCAAGTTTTCTCTCCAAAATTTATGTTTTAACTGCAGGACTTCACCATGTGGCTCTTTAGGATCTGCTGAAATTGTCTGAAACCAATTTATTTAGAAATGTATTTATTTAGAATGATGTTTGTTTATATAACTTGTTTATATAATATTTAGTGTGATATTTATTTATTTAGCACAGTATTTGTTTCTCCTTCCTCTCCCTTACGCAGGGTGCTTCCCACGGAACAGTATATGCACCAGAACTGTCTTGAGGGCTGCACCCGTGACATCACTGGTGCTACAAAATCAGTAGTTTCCCCACCTTTGCTGAGCCTGAGGGTTCAAACCTCATGACTGGCTTAAAACTCGTGAGAATGGTCTTTTTAGAGCAAATCGAAGCCTCAGGGCTCTTGAAATTGTCATCTGGTTTCTGGGCTTCAAGGCTTGTTCTGGAGTTTTCATGATTAGGAAAACTTGAAAAGAAAGTGTTTATTGTGTGATCACATCATCCCTGGGGGCTCAGTGACATCCGCCCGACCCAGGACAGAGCTCGAATCTTGCAGCTCACACACACACACACACGTGCACAAAGTCTGTTGTTAGTGGCTTTATCTTTTGTTTCAGAGGATGGCAGTGAATCCTGAGCACACCGGCAGGTGACCGTGTTTGGAGCTCAGCGAGCTCTGATCGAGGACGCCTTGCTGAGGGGTCACCAAGGGCTCTCTGAGCTCTACTGACAGCGCAGTGCCAGCGTTAGGCTGAGGGGTTTGAAACTTCGGCGCAGAACACTTGTCCGTGGGCAAGGAGCCAGTGGAATAAGCAAAATCCAGGCCCAGCTACTGCACTTCCCCTGCTACAGCAAATGCAGGTGTAATTTCCACCCGGACCTGGCGGCGTTCTAGCTAGCCAAGTATCCCGTGTTCTTCCCCCTTCTGCGTCCAGGAACGGCTGCTGCAGGCTATCACTCTCCAGAAGAAAAACCAAAAATCTCTCGATTTCCAACCAAAATGTGTTTGCGACCCGTTCACATCTTGATCGCTTTCGTGCGAACACGCCACCTGTAGCTTCGCACCGCCCGTGTCCCCTCTCAGGCCGAAGCCACCCCAGGTGTTTCTGCACACCCATCGCGTCTGCTCCCGGCCTTTGTTGTGCCCAGGTTCGCAGCTCGTCCCCGCTCCTCCTCTGCATCGGAGCCTCCTCAGCA
>NW_010407640.1:0-3496 GCF_000710305.1 Buceros rhinoceros silvestris | reverse complement strand
ACAAAGGAGCCCTGCAGAGAACCAGTGGAGTTGGTCCTCCTTGGGGCAGCAGGTTTCGCTGGGGGGAACTTGGGATGCTGTCCAAGGAGACTTCCCGGCATCGAGTGAACCCTCACCTGACCTGGAGAATGCGAGTTAGGGATCTGCAGCAGCTGTGACAGTTTGCTCTGACAACACGGATCAGAAGAAAACAAGATCATCGTTTAAGGAACTGGAACAGATCAGACGGAGTTCAACAGCACAGAGCGCGTGACCTGTGTGACAGTTGTGTCCTTGGCTGCAACACTGGCTTACCGTGTGGTTGGCTGATGGCGTGAGCAGAAGCCATGTGTGGAAGTCTTACAGTGGATTTTAAAGGAACAGGGGTTTTCTACACCCACATTTAAATTAGTAAAATTATTAGTATATATCTGTGATCATTTTCCTTGGTCTCCTACTACTGGAACTTACAACAGTAAAACTTGGGCAAAAGTAGGGGAGGAGTTACAAACACAGAAAGATTTACAACTTAACGTTTCTGACGAATTAATCGTAACGTGTAGGAAACGAGCAAAACCTCTCCAAAGGAGACTCAGGCCAGACTCCACAATGAAGCACCTGACTTTGTTATGTCCTTGCCAGAGCGGTGGCTAGGTTAGCAGGCACCATTTGCCAAAGCAATACATGAAGTTTTATACCCTATTCCCGGCCGAAAAATCCCTCCCTCGTTTCCCCATTGGTTGGGTACTCCAAGACTTACAGACTAAGCCGACCTCTTACATGTGTTCATGCATCCCATGTCTCATTATCCTGAGTTTATGCCTCCCCTGGGAGGAGAATATAATATTCAATAGGTTAGCAGGCACCATTTGCCAAAGCAATACATGAAGTTTTATACCCTATTCCCGGCCGAAAAATCCCTCCCTCGTTTCCCCATTGGTTGGGTACTCCAAGACTTACAGACTAAGCCGACCTCTTACATGTGTTCATGCATCCCATGTCTCATTATCCTGAGTTTATGCCTCCCCTGGGAGGAGAATATAATATTCAATAGCTTCTTAAGCGAGCGCAGTGCTGCTCCTGGTAGGTCGCATTCGCAGGTTTAAGGCTTTATCATCTCTGTCTGGCCCCCACTGATCCTTTGAATTGTCCTCTTTTTCTTGCAAGACAAGCCCCAGACAACCTTTATGTAAAAACTCATCCCACCACTCCTCTGGTGTCTTCCTTGTCGGGTTCTCGTCATGCAAGAACAACGTTTTAATTATTTTCTTTCTTACAATCCACAATGAGCATTAAACCTCACTGAGACTGTGCTCCTTTTTAACTTTGGAGGCAAGAGATGACTGTGCCACAACTCCAAGGAAACCAGTCGAGTTGTGACTGTGGTCACGGGGTGGATTGTGGCAATGCAACCCCGTGGCCCCGTGCAGGGAGCTTGCACAGAAGACAGGCCCTGCAGCAGCACCTGAGAAGCACCTGGAGCTACTCCCCCCACCCGGGGATATCAGTGCCTGGGAGTCTGGGTTCCCTTAGCTGCATCCTGCGTGGGTTTCCTGACAGTGACCCCAGCAAACACTTGACCAGGGGATAAACAGAGCCCTGCCGGAGAACCACTTTGAGTTGGTTCTCCTCGAGCAGCAGGTTGAGTGGTTGGAGACTCTCCCCTCGAGTTGGGACGCCGGCCAAGGAGACTTCCCGGGACTCCCCCTCGAGTCGGGATGCTGTGTGGGTGCACCTCCCTGGGACTGAGTGATCCTGACCCCAGCACTGGTGAGCGACCCCCTTGGTATCACTAGGTGAGAGATTCTCCCCTTTATCAGTGAGCTGGGCACGTTTTGGGTCTATCCTTCCTTAGAATAGACTCCTTAGTGTTCATAGATCTGTTGTGCAGTGATAATTCCCAGCTGACACCCAAACCTGTACAGTCGCAGTGCCAGGCAAATTTGTTTGCAATAAATCCACGTTTTTCGGATTGCTGCTGCTGTCTGGTTTGTGGGGCCTCTGCGACACAGCCCCAAACACCCTGCCTGTGGCCACACCGTCCACACGTACCTTTCTCTCCACGGATCTTACTGAACTGTGCCATCACCGCCTGTTCTGAGCGGAACGGGGAATACTTGTCAATGAGCTCCGTCTCGACAGCAAGCTCCTCCACGTTGTCAGTCACGGGCTCCCGGCTTCGTGCGTTCCAGGAGGGCAGGGGAACGATGACCTGCAAATCACACCAAGAGGGAGCCCTTCGGCAGGTCTCAGCCCGGCTCCTTCCCCTTCTGACGCCCCCTTCGTCACTGCCAGTGCCCTTCCCAGCTTTGCCCTGGTTTGTGCGTCTGTCAAACGCTCTCTGCCCGCCTCTGAGCTGCCTTCCTACCCCACCTACAGAGGAACCCTTCCCCACGGGACCGGCTCCTCACACAGTGTCCTCCTTCCCCGCCGCTTGCAACAACTCTCATAACACTGAAATCCACCCAGATTTTGCTGCTTTAAAAATGTCAACCCCTCGGCTTCACCTCTCTCTCTCTTCTCTTGCATTTATCCTGATCTCACTCTGTTATTTTTATAGGAGTCTATCGAGGTTATTGGTGTTTTCTGTCATTTAGAACAAAACCAGCGACAGAATTACAGACTGCAGCTGCCTGTCGAGGACAGTGAATCACCCTCTCACTTCAGAACTGAGGTCAAGCCAAATTTCTGGCTTCAGAGTGTTTTGCTAAATGATGGGGCAACAGCAAGGACACAGACACCAATTTAAAAACAAAAATAAACATGTTTTACTTCAGCTCAGAGCAGGAAAAAGTAAGCAGGGCGGGAAAAGCAAGCAAAGCAAAGCACCTCACCATTAGTGCAGAGTCAGCTGTGGTGATTCAGAAAGATCCATCACCAACTGCCTTTCATACGTTCCTGTCATCCAAACCCTGTCCATCAGCTGGGGAGCCGCGGTGACAGCGAAGGATTCGGAGTACCCTCCCGGCAGCTGGGAATTCCTACAAGGTTGGTATCGCTTCACCCAGATGTGCCTCAGGTCTGGCCAGAATCTGGGACAGTCAGGAGTTGCTGTTTGCCCGGCTTCGGATCTGCCAGACGTTCAGCTTCGGATCTGCCAGACGTTTGGCTTCAGATCTGCAAGTTGGGGGGTGCACTCAGTAACTCAACTCTGATTCCAGGCCTGTGGTTTAGGCCTTTTTATATCAAAGACCCATAACCAAACATCGCTCACCACCTTCTCGGTTGTGTCAGCACCAAGGAGGTGACCCTGTTCTATTGTCCAGGTTGTAGATGTGATTGCCTGGCATGCTCCACCTCCGGATGAAAGGCACTGAGGAAGGGCAGCCTAGGAGGGACCTTCTAGATCCAGCTGGGAAGAGACTGATCTGCCAGACTTTTGGCTTCAGATCTGCAAGTTGTGGTGTGCACTCAGTAACTCATCTCTGATTCCAGGCCTGTGGTTTAGGCCTTTTTATATCAAAGACCCATAACCAAACATCGCTCACCACCTTCTCGGTTGTGTCAGCACCAAGGA
>NW_010407639.1:120001-148571 GCF_000710305.1 Buceros rhinoceros silvestris | reverse complement strand
TATGAAAGCTGAGAAAGAGCCAAGTATTATAAATCTTTATTGATCCTAAAATTACTATATTTTTTTTAAAGTTTGCAAGAAGCAAAGTGCAAGTTACTTTTACTGCTCCACCGTGAACTCCAGCATCAGTTCTACACTAAGCGTCGACCTCCTGAGATCATTGAAAAACAGAAATGCGACAACACTATGACAGGGATCTTGTTCTCACTCTGTTCAGATGGTAACAACACCCGATGTCTTTTTACCCTAAGAACTCGGATACAATCACAGACAGAACCTGGCACTGTAGAGGACTTGGCGCCAGCAGACCACGTGACTGCAGTTTGAGCGTGCTTTACCATCTCGCTAGTAACTGCGCGAGAAGAGCAGCTGGCTATCACACTGGTGTACTTTTACACAAGAAAGCCTGGCCAGTTCCTAGTGGTTTGAGGAAATGCGGCGGAGGAGAAATCCTTTTAGGTATATGACAGCTCTGGGGAAGTTTTCCACTTCAGAACCTCTTCCAGGGGTCTGAACACAAACTCCATCACAGCGTTTCTGTGAATTGTAACGAGGCAGTTCACATCTTAGGAAACACATACCCAAGCACAAAGGAAGTAAATGTTCAGGAGGCCAAATTTCAGCTAACAGCAATGATTATAAATGATTTGAAATTTCTTTTTAATAGAGCACCTCCTAACACAAGATGTTACCATCTTCTTTATCTTTTCCCAAAAATTTTTCTCTGGCAAACAATTAAGTCAACAAAACTAAAAGATGGTTGTAGAATCACTTCAAAACCTCTTGCTGGGACTGTACTCAGCAGTTAGCCCCATACTGGGTTTTTTATCATGTTAAAGCCACAGGATCAGGAGGAATCCTTTTTAAACTGAGGCAAGCATGACAGTGTCTCATACAAAGCACAATAAGCCATTCTTAAAGCCTGCTAAAATATTGTGATAAGGCAACTTGCTGTAGCATTACAAATGGTAATTTATCTTATATCCCCAAACACATTATTAGGCAGGATTAAAGACAGCAATTCCACGTAACAACTTGAAAAGTCTTAAATAACGTGGAATAACTTGAAAACATACCCACCAGGTGAGAAAACCCCGGATTGGGTTAAAGTTTCAAATACAACTCACATTTAGAAGGTTATTTCCTCATAACTTGCCGAAACTTCAGCTCTTGCTTCACATCCCTAACAGAAAAAAGAATCTCCCAAAGCCCAAATACTGCAGGGTAGATCTTTAAAGTCAGCTCTCACCGAGTCTTAGTGTGGTCCTTGCTCAAACATGCAATATATAATGCTGATGAGTTAAACATCACCCGTTTTGATTTATTTCTTTCAATTCACTGGGAATTTTATTTATGTTTATAACTACAAGGTATTTGTTTGTGGTGCCAGTAGATTCAGTCCAGGGATAGACAGCTGAGTGCTTAGACCGTAACACGGCATTACAATATATTGATTAAAATACCTATAAAATTACTAAGGACAAAACTAATAACGTAACCAAGAAAAATGCCCAAAAGGGATAAGGTCTAGTCTAACCAAATAATATAGTTTCAGCATTGCGAAGAGAATACCAGCACTCTAAAAGATGAACATTTCCAGTTATTATTTTAAGTTGGTGATTTTTCACAGTCAAAAATATTAATATAATTTTACTTCTCCCTTATGTAATTTTCATGCACTGACATAATGTTATCTATAGTGTCCTCAAAACACAGAAGGTGATGTCAGACCAATAAAAAGCATAAAGCGCTTACTTTATGTGCTTTCTGAATTTCCAGAATATCTGAGCACAAAGAGCACAGACTGGTGCTGTCTCACATGCCACTAATTCAGAGCATTTAATCCTGATCTTCCACACATCGGCCAAGGCAACACAAACGCCAAAAAATTCCTCTTCGCGAGCAGAATTATATACACTGTATATTGTAGAAGCCTTCTGTCTCCCTCCACTTGAATGTACACTACCAAACCATTCTGGCCATTATTTTATATCGAGCAGATGGTATTATGAGATTTTTGATAAAGAACAACAATCACCCAGCAAGGGTCGCAAAGGGGTCGCTGAAACCAAGATTAACAATTGATTAGCTTTAATGGACCGTGACAGTAATAAACAACCCAGCTCTACACAAAGATTTGATTGTCCCGTTAATGCTGCTGACACAAATGGCTTTTAACTGGCTTCCTGAAAGTGTTAATATCTTCGAAGCCTCAGCAAATGAAGGACTTCTCCAAGTGAGAACTATCCTGCAGTGAAGAAGCACTTACTGTAGAGTCTAAGAAATCTTCTATGAAGTGTGGTTCTGATTTATTCAGACAATAAGTCCTACTTCTCCAAGGCTTACAGTTCCAAAAAAAAAAAAAAAAAGACCGCACACCTCTGCAAGGCTGGAATGTAGAACAGAACTCTACAGCATTTGATAATAATATGAATTATCACATTTTGTCCTTACTCCAATATGGGCCGAGAGATCTCGGGAACACAGCCTTCTAAACTCAGTTTCTTATCCTTGGCTCTATTTTTTTTCATTTCTGCACAGAAATCAGTAATTTGCATCACATTTTCATGAAAATAAAGTGTTTTGTGATTACTGGAAGTAACCATGGTAAAATCAGAAAATAGAGCTTTCAGATCTGTGTGCTTCTTACATACGTGTATGGGAAAAAGTCTACAGAAAGTCACTGTTTCCCTTTACGCTTAAGCTCAAAATTTAAACGGACATATGGCAAATATTCTCAGAAGGTTTTAAAATTAAATCTAGAGACAAAGTAAACAAAACTCCACCTAACATGACATTCAAGAAAGCAAGAATATAGGAACTCATTACAGGTGAGGAGGTATTTACTCATTTAAGTATTGGGTAACACTGTTAAACTTTCCATTTTAGGTTAAATTACTTGGCTCCTAAATTAACCTTTTTTTTTTTTTAATTATGTATCTTATTTAAGCAAAGGTTTTTCTTTTAAACATTTTTAACCATGTGCTGCCACAGTGCTTCTCCCTCCTGTGTTTTTCCCAGAGGCAACATTTTGAGACAATAATGGTACGGCTCTAAGGGCTTCTAGGTAAGAGCAGAAACGGTGTCTGCTCTAGACACAGATCCAAACGCAAACCATTTGCTCAAATCAAGGTCATGCTAATCCCATCCCTGTGGGCCCCAGCCCATCTGCAAATTCAACTCTCCGTAGAACAATTCCTTGCCAGTTCACTGCAACGATGAAACACGCTGCTAATTACCGTGTTTAGAAACCTTGACCCAAGCAGACACGCTGGAAATTTAAATGAAATCTCTAAGAAAGTAAAATCCACCTGCTTGGTCTCCCAGCACACAAATGCTAAATGTGTAACCCGTCAGAATACGGAGCCAGCCTTCATCAGCTCCATGCTCTGTAATCAACATCCTGCCATTACTCACGGGCTTGGCTCTCCACCGCAGTGCTTCGAGCAAGCTATTGTGTAAACTGTTACAGGATACTCTGATGATAAATATTTAAGCAAATAATTGTTAATTACCTGTAAGTCAGCATCAAACTCATGTTTCAGGTAAGCGTCTTCTGCAGCTTCAACAAGACGCTGAGGAAAGAAAAAAAAAAGGGTATATTTTTGAAATAATGGATAACATGTTTAAATTCAAGTGTTCTTTCCAGCATAACAGCAGAGGCTGAGAATTGTGTAGCTCATCGTCATCACATATCTGCTATGATACTTCACAGAATAGAAATAAATGATCCAGATAAAAAAAGGCCAAGTTTTTAAAACCCTCAGCATCCCTGGTTGGTGGTAGAAAACTCTCAAAACAGCTCAACTACTAAGAAATAAAGAAAAAGAAACAAAGGCCAATTTTCCACTAGTGCTCAGGAGCTCAAATACTGATTTTTGAAAGAACACAAAAGAAAGCTGCTTTCATACTGGACCTCATTTTGCATGTAGGAGCCCTTTTCACATCTTAAAATTAAAACAGGAGGTATTTCCCAATAATGTACTTGATTGAAGCAACTGAAATAAAAAGGAATTTCTAAATAACACATCAAATATAAAAGATTAGAAAGGGGGAGACTAGGTTTGTTTACTTAGCAGATTTGAAGTGTTGTACATACTACCTTAACACAGTGCATAATCACAAGAAAATTCTGCAATTACTGAATATTTACTAAATGACAGCAATTCAGGAATTTTTTTCCCCTCCCTGTCATAGTTATTGTTCCTTATGACTCTCATCTGCAAGAAAAAAAGGCTTGCACTCAAGCGCCACTACTTGAAACATTTTATTTATATAGGCATTTGATGCAGAAATTCTCTTGTGAAAAGACATGAGGTACTTTCTAAGGTTTTATTCAGCGTTCTTCATAGTTCAAAATATTTTAACTATGGAAATAACTCCCTGATTTTTAATTAATCTACCTGAACATTCATATATGTACAACCAAAAATTAATCAAGGGACTATCTGTCGCACAATACTCAATATATTATTTCTATTTTCTGTCATCTATCGGACATTGGCACACATGCTTATTTTCAAATATTTTGTAGCATGAAGCTAGTGAGCTACAGCTCTCATTAACGCTTCACAGAGTGGACAGCCGTGCACACGTTTGGATCCCTTTTCAGAGCTGTAAGGACTTTTATCAATTCTTTGGACATAAATCAAAACAGAGTCAGAATTCATTATCAACTGCTATACAGTTTGGACTATAATAGAAACTGAAACACGAAAAATATTTCTGGTTGCCAATTCAGAATAGATGGTCCAAGAACAACCTGTCTGTTTAAAGCAGAGCCACATTGGTTACAGGGGGGTCTGCAAAGCTGCAGCACATCACACCTTCCCTTCCCCATCTCCACCTCATGGCAGCGCTTACAGACAGGGGAGCACAAGCCTCCCCAAACTCTCAATCCCCTGCCCGGCTTCCGCACCGTCCCTGCAGACCCAGCAGGAAAGTTTTTCACACCTTTTCTGTAGAGCAGACTTACAGCTTTCAAGGATTTGATTAAAAACGGGGAAGATAGCTGATGCCTGGGGTGATGCTGGAGAGCAGATGAAGCCCGGTGCATCCCTGGCGCATCCCAGTCATTCAGCTGTTTCTGTCTGTCAAAACCCTGCCCCACGTAAAACCTTTTTGACCTAAATTGGAATTGAGCTGAAATGGTTCCAACATCGGGCAAATCAAACCAGAACTGAACCGAAAAAGTTATCAGCCCACCTTTGTGCGTACACGTGCTCAGAACCCAACAACTAACGATGCATCGCAACAGGCTACACGAGGGGAGGCCACCAAAAAATATTTCAAAAAAACAGTGAAGTTCTGCAGAATTGTTCTTACTTCTCCTGTACCGTATGAATAGCACAAACAGATCCTGCAATTTGAAATGTTATCAGACATTAACTTGACCCACAAATTTTTGCATTTAGAGTTTAAAAAGAGAAGTACCACAAATGAGCTTTCTAGGGAGAAGCCTCGCGGCAACTGAAACAGGTTCTTAAACATTCGAATGGTCTCAGAAGTCCATCCTCACCATGTTAGTGACCTCCTGAGAGTATTTCATAAACCTAGCCTCCATTTTTCAAGCATAAAAAGGCATTTTATACTAAATAACTACTCCAATGCATTTCTGCAAGCACATCCTGCTTTATATGAAAACCATAGCTGCACAACTCCTCTGTGCACACCTAACACAAAAGATCATCGCTTGGATGAGTTTGAGAGGAAAACGAGGGAAAGAAGGGCAAAAAGATTCTCCACGTGGAAATGAACACAAAAAAAAGAGAAAAGGGCTTTTCTTTCTATGCTGAAATATTTACTTACTCACCTGAAGAAGAATTATTATAGTATTTCATGAGATACCAGTACCTAGGTATTACTACCCAGTGGGCTAGAAACATAATTTATGGCTTCTTATATAGTTTGTATTGATCCTGATGTGTTTCAATTACATTTTTGCCTCAGTGAAATAAATTTAAACTAAGATTTATCCCCCCATGTAAGAAATAGCTAGAAAAGCATAAGATGGGCAATAGTAGAAACATCTGGTAAGGAGAGCACCTCAGAAATGAAAAGTGCTGATTAGAACTTTATTGATTTATAGCACGATTTTAGTTGTTATATTTGCTCTTTAAAACAAAAAAAGTTACATTAATTTCAGCAATATTCTCTACAGGAAACAGAACAAAAAGGTGAACAAGCTACCAACACGTATTTTCTTCTTGAAGACATCATAGACTCAAACACACACGCACACTATGTGCACCTCCCTCACCAATCTAGTGAAAAAAATAGAATTTCGGTACACTGAATGCAGACAGCTCAGGCAGATGTGCTTGTTCTGTGTCACATCCTTAACCACAGTTTCCTTTAAACAGCAACAGCACCATGAAGGGGAACATGAGAAATCTGGGAGGGCTACAGAACAGGTGAGGTAGTAATAAGCCGAAATCCAGCAGATGACATATTATGGATGTACGCAGACGACAGCAGAATGAAGAAATTGTACACACGTTTGGGTTGGGGCTTTGGGGGGGTTGGTTTGGGGTTTTGGGGGGGGTTTTGGGGGGGGCGATGGTGGTTTTTTTGGTTGTTAGTTTTGGGGGGGTTATTTGTTTGGGGTGTTTTCTTTTGTATTTAAAGTAGTCCCAAAATGGATGAAGCATGATGAAAAGAATTCCTTCAGGCTCTGGAGGGAAAACTGTAAAAATCACATGTAATACTGCAACATTTTAATGTTGACGCCGGAAATTCATTTTTAAATATTTTAGTGACTGAACAGTTGTCCAGCAACAATTACTGCAGAGTTTACAATGACCCTTTTAATACAAACGCCAACATATTTTCAGGTGAGCAGAGACACTCTGGACCCACCGCAGTCTCAAGGAAAGGCTTAGCAAGACGAGGTGATCCTAAGGGAATGGTGTCACCTCTGTGCGTGTACACGGAACGAGTTACAAATGCCGAGTGGGCACTGCCAGCACTACACCATTGAAGGGGCTGTATTTTCGGGGTGTTCTGCTCCGCCTGCGGGAAGGTGTTTGTGTGGGCATGCACAGACAAGGCAAGGGCAGCATCCAACCTTCATCCGAAGAACAATTTTCATGTTCTACGGCACAGTTCGACTGAGGGTCTCCCAGTTAAAGAACTAGTCCTTATAAGTTACCTGATGTGTGTAAAAATGAGACAGATTGAGTGACTTATGCAGAATACAGCAACGCAGCGCGGATAAAAACAGGGCATGAGCCGGGAGATGGAACAAATGCCCTGCCAGTCCCTCGGAACGGTCCCCGCGGCACCACCAGCTGGTGGCACTTTTGTAGGACTGGTGCCCTGGTTTAAGATAAACAGATCAGTTGAGCTCAGAGAGACACATCAAACAGCCGATGGCGTAAACCTCCCATGACATCAGTACATCTCACTGGCTCTGGAGTTTTGGCGCGCACCGGCGTGTCCTCAAAAGCAGCATGCAGCCAAAAACCACCCAAATTCCTAACACACGACAACCAGTATCACAAATAACGTGGAGAAGGCCGAGAGAAGAGAAAGAAATTATCATTTCCTCTCAATAACATTTAGATAAAAATAAATCACTGAGCTATCTCTGAACAAGGCAATTTTCTTGACATATGATATTTTAATTTCACTGAGCTGATATTCCCAGATAAATTCTCATTCAAGTGAGGTTGTTACAGAGAGCGCAAAGGAAAAGCAAATGACACAGTGGATGAGGGGAAAGAGAATCCAACAGAAAGCAAGGGGGAAAGGGAACAGAAAGGTGAAAACAAAAGACAATCCTTTCAAGGAAGAACATCACACAGGCATCCAGAGCACAGGGTATTTATTTTAGCTTCTCAGAAGATCTTTTCTCTTTCCATGTGCCTTATAAGGGTTTCGGTTTGATTTTCTGTGATTCATATTCGTTAGACTCCCACTCAGCAGTTAAAATAAATTCATAAGCATAACGAAGTTTGAAACAGTCTCTGAACCTCTGAACTGCAGAGGGGCACTAACCTTTACCCATAAATACCAACTGAACTTGTGTCTCTATTTTCAGCTATTGATTCTTGACGAAGCACGTTGTATCTCATTGTTTCCTCTATTTTTCCAAGATAAGCTGACTGCTACACATAAAACCAGAAATGCTGCTAAAAATTCCTCTTCTCCAAATGAAACTGCTGCAAATTCACAGAAAGGATAGAAGACTGCTTTACCTTAATTAGAACTAGTATCAAGCAGGTTCTGATATTATCTCAGACCGTAACAGTAACACTTTGTATTCCATAATATCAATATAGTAAAATGTAATTTCAAAATAGAAAAGAAAATCCTGTAGTGTGATGTACTTAAACAGAAATTGAAAGATCTACCCTTTCAGTTGTAGATGCTACTTCTTTACTCAGTCCCAGGCTCACACCTCACTGCTACAGAAATAACCAAGAAGCACAACTTTGGTTCTGTTGGTTTAAAAATGTGAGCTTGCCAGCAGCTTTTCCACTAACCTATTCTTCCCAAATGCACTGCGCTATGGCTTAACATTTCTTTCAGTACTTTACATCAATCTTGCCAGTTTGTCACGTCCACGTTGTTCTGCACAATGCAGAATTATCATTTTAGTCTATGAGAATTCCATCCAGAGCACGCCTGACAAGGGCCCCCAAGTGCGACCCTGCTCGGAGCAGTGGGCTCTCATAAGCATTTACAAAAAGCCGTGTAGATGAAGCTGTAGGAGGATCTTGTATCCTGGCATCTGACCGCATTCGACCACAGCAAAACCCAGCCCTGAGCCTTGACACACTTCCTCCTCATTCTCCCAAGGCATCAGATCCATTCGAGGTTCCCCTCCGACATGTATCTTGTGTAAGACTTCAAGGTTGATGTGAGATGTGTTTTGGAAGTAAAAAATAATTAAAAGCCATCCTTATTAAAAAAATAGCAAAAAGTCTAAACCCAAGAAAAACCTATGAATATACTGCAGGGAAAGTTTGTCTTGAAAAAACCCCAAACAATATGCAGGAAAAAAACCGCAGGAGTCTGTGCAACCTAAAAAGCCTGTCTCCCAGACTCCTACGTGTGGAATTGTAACAAGGATTTCGCTCTTAATCCAACGAACTTGTTAATAAAGACAGCAGGTAGCAGAACAAAGGAAAACTAATCCCTGTTTTTAAGATCTTATTTCTTTCATATTTTTAGCAAGTTTTCTGGTACATTTACCAAGTAAAATCCAGCAATATTCTGTATATGGAAAATACATACAACTACCAATAGTTACCCTTCCCCAGGTGAAATACCCGCTGTAATTTCAATAACCTTACTATTGATTTGAATATCTAATTTCCAACCAAAATTTAATGTAATTGAGTTGTGAACATGCCAAAAATATTTCCCAATGTGCAGCCAGATAATTATTTAAAACATAGTTCAGCAGTTGAGAATATTCCTGGGAGAGAAACCAGAACTTGTGTTTCAATCATCGGCGCAATTTTCTTCGCTGGCTTCTCCGTGAGAAGTCTATGCTGTGCAAGTGGGAGCACTCAGTAGTAGATTACCGAACATTAAAATATTACCCAGGTACCTTCCTATGACCTCCCCATTTTGGGGTTCATTTCAGATGTCAAAAAGGGATTTCCTTTCCAGGAAACCTGTAAGGCTGCAGGTGCTTTGAAAACTTATGGGAGAAAACTTCAGGAAAGAACAAGATTTATTAACGTGCAGTAAGCTTAGGTAATATTCTGGCGCGGGTGGTAATTCTGCCCCAAGTCCTCCTTACTTTCATCAGAGTTCTGGGGTTTGCTTCTTTCACAGTTCAGTTAGCAGAGAAGGTAAAGAAGCCAACAGAGAATATTTGATGTTGTTTATCAGTATCCCTGTTATTTCCTGTGCTCGAAGACAGTATCATACAACAAGCGATGAACACTCTGATGTGCAAACAGGCCTCTCAGTCTCACTATTTTATTGCAAATAGCTTTGCACTTTTGCTGTAACCAACGAAGAAGCATTGTAGGTATCAGAGACTGATGCTGACCTTGGAGGAACATGCGCTACCACCAGAAACACAAGCATTTTACAGACAGGCCAACTCAATCGACTTGCTATTTGGCTGTTTTAATCCTCGAGACTGGGTGGAAGAGGCAAACAGTTTCTTCTTTTCAGAAAGCCCAGCAGCATATTTTATTTCCCAGTCTGTTCTTCTCAGCTATGAGGTATTTTCTAGAAAATTCTATCACTAAAATTGCTGTTGCTGTGGCTAAGATGCACCGAAAATTATTTAGCTCCTGTTATCTTGATATTAGAGTTCCTAATGCTTGTAGCTTGAGACAGATATCAATCTTGCAACAAACGCCATACAAAAAAAATGACTGCTTTATGACTAGTATCAAACGCCATTACGACTCAGCTAGACACTGCTTAGTCACAGTAAGTGCTGCATCAAAGCACCACCAAAGCAGAAATTAAAGATAAAAATAAATTAGAAGCTTAGCAAATGCAATTATTCTAAATAGCTTCAATTATCCACTTACATACATTCAAGACCAGCAGATTTTCACAATGATCATTGTTAGAGCAATAACTGTTTTTTTTGAAGCAACATAGAGTTCAGCTTGGCAAAGACCTGGACAAACAGAAATGAACTGTTAATGGATTAAAGTATATAAGACTTGCACAATGAGTAACAGAGGCCAAGACAGTCCTGGAGTAATTAGATATATTTCTAACTTAGCCAGGCCAACACTATATTTAGTTAAGGCATCTAGAGATTGCCATGGCATGGCAGAAAGACAGCAGATGAGGAAGGTAACACATTTGTCACGTACTGAGCTCTGCTGTGCTCAAAAGGCTGCACAAAGTCGATATAGCAGATACAAAATATGCAAATTATCAAATCTGCTCCTACCATGTTATTATGACTACCACAGAGCAGACAGGAATGATGTGCTAAGTGAGTTTTTATGTCATACTTTCAATTGCCTATGTCCCAGCCATCAAGGAATCAGTTCAACCGCAGCAACAATTTAAAGGTGTTTCAGAGCTATTTAAAGTGCAATTCGCCTGCCTGGGGTACAGCAGCAACCAGCTCCTTCAGCCATCTCTCGTACTTCAGTGCCAAGAGGAACGTTCTTCAGCATTTCGCACCAATAGTCATCTATTTCAGTGGTTGTGTAATTAACTGGAAACACCTTTATGTATCTTTTTAATTCCACTTGCAACATGGCAACATAATTTGTAAAGTTTTCCTTTCAATGATTAATTCACAACTGGTATGTTGCTGTCTTCCACATAAATGTAAAAATCTATTTACAGTGTTATTTTGTAAAACACCTTCCAAATTCTAGGGAAGCTGGTCTATGTATGTGTCTAATTATCCACCGGGTACTCACTGAATACCTATAAGGATACCGTTATGATCCCTATTCCTGTCTCCTGTATTGAAACCACGAGATTAAAACACCTGATTTATTAACCTTTTTCACACACTTAAGCTTCCACAGGTCACACGCTTTACTGGACCATCACAACCCCTAACCTGTCCGGGCAATGCCAAGACTTCCTTTCTGCATTTGAGTATGGTGAGAACTTACACAATGTATGAACAAAAACAGTTTGCCCTCAGCTCTGAAAGCTCTCAACGCTATTGCTGGACACTTGGCAGATAGTGCTGAAGAAAGATGTGGGATAACTGTTTTCAAGCAAGTTCATTTAATGTAAAATTCTCCATTGGTAGGATTTATTTTGCCTAACCTCAGCTGTTTCAAAGTTCATCATCTCTCTACACAAGTTAACTAAACATCCTTCATAAAGCTCCAAAGGTGCTGCTTGTCCCATTCTAAAATACCTCGTATGATATGGGAAGAGCTTTGGAGCTTTCCCTTCACTTTTTTCTTCATTAGGTGTATAAGTTTTATATGAATGAAGTTAAGGGAGATGAGTCCCGCACTGTATGTGCAACATAACTGAGCTAAAGAGAAATGGAAGTACTCCCATGCTCCCTCAGTAGGGGAAAGGAGTCTTGAGGCAATGCTGCCCAGACAGCAGTCCTGGGACTAGTAAAGGTGTTCCTGTGCTGTTTACATTTAGAAGCAGCATGTGAAACCAATTGTCTTTGCTTTGTTCCCTTTCTCCGCTTTTTCCTCACCTCTGCGCTAAGGCTCAATTCCCCCAAGTTAATACAAACTCAGCTGGCAATTTGTGGTTGAGTTCAATGAAATCAGCTATGATATACTGTCCTTCCAGTTTCCAACCAGATTACTATCACACAACAACAGCAGAAAAAGCCCCCTCAAGATTTATTACTCAAAACAAAGGTCAGTTCCAGAGTTTGCAGGGACTCATTTCCGTTGCCTAGCCCAGCACTCAATCACAAGACACTGAGCCTTGTCTTTGCTTTCAAACCAAGCCACAAAAAACAGGTATTACTCTCTCTTGAGCGAAGTCAATTGAAGCGTTGTTTTTCACTTCCCATAGGGTTGGGACTTCAGCTGCCTATAGACTAACTTAAAGAGAAAATATTAAAAAAAAAAAAAAAAAGGACAAAAAAGGACAAAATCAAAATCTGAGTTTTCTACTTAAACCTTCCCAACTCCCTATTGCAAATGGAATTCTCTAAGCTAGATGTTGAGGCAAGTATTTTTGCAAGGATGTGAAGAAGTACTTTGCAAAGTAAAGGGGTGGTGTCTCTTCAATACATGAACCAGCTTAAAACAGGGATCTAGTGAAGATACTGTAGTGAATATTCCATCTTTCAGAATAACTTTCTTGAGAATTTAAA
Source organism: Buceros rhinoceros silvestris (assembly GCF_000710305.1). NCBI lineage: Eukaryota > Metazoa > Chordata > Aves > Bucerotiformes > Bucerotidae > Buceros > Buceros rhinoceros. Next base: position 135,820 of record NW_010407639.1, on the reverse strand, counting down.
TCAGTGTTAGCACTGTAATACTGCTATAATTTCATAATAATAGCCTTACATTAATCAGTTCAAACACTATTAAGGATGCAAAGCCAAATTAAGCTAGGAAATGCCAGACCGAAGTTACCTCTAATTTCACTCCCCAGTATAATAGTATCATTTTGTCGCACAATTTTGCTTGGTTAGAACCCTGAAAAATACCATCTAGGACCTTTGCACTCCCCCTAACAGGGTGATGGCAGTGGGTATGCATTTCTACACGTACCATAATGGATTATGCAGGCATTCACCTGAGACTTAAAAATCCTGTGTTACCTCTCAGGTTACACGGGTGTGGATTCTTTGTTCCACCGCAGGCTGCAATGTGCCCAGTTCTGTCCTCAGACACAGCCGGGGCTCACTCCTGTTTCTCTACCTGACCACAGCGCTAGACCCACTCCTAATTTCTACCCTTCTATCCACAGCCTGAGCTCATTAGGCTCATATTGTATATCCCAAACTCCAGAACTAAGGTTTTTCATATGAGTTTCCACTTCTTCTCTAGCACCTAGCAATTATTCCTCCTCCTTTCTATCAGCCTTCGTGTCCAAGGCACGTTCATCGTGACCAGTGTTTTCCAGGCCCCTACCAATATGTCCTTCATGCTTCACTCTGCCATCTTCTATTTCCAATTTTCCCTATTCCTTGTACAATCTTGTTGAACCCATCTAGAACATCTTGTACCATTCATATTTCTAAATCTCAGCATAGTCCAAAATTGTTCCCTTTGCCTCCTTAAACCACCTTGATATTCTCCAATCTCTGCTCCCTTTGTGCCAGTACCTTCCGCAGCCTCTCCTAAACCCATCAACAGACTCCCTCAACTGCTGACCCTTCCATTTTCCAGCGCCCTAACATGAACACAGAGAGAGATGAGACAAGAAACCACTCTCCTTAAATGTCCTTAATATCCCTCCCGGGGTGGGAAGGTGCATGGTTGGACTGACCATGCTTCAGTTTCCCCTGCCTGCTGCTGCCTCAAGCCATAAGAAACTAACAGTGCAAGTGCAGGAAAGTCTTGTTCAATCATGTACTGAAAAATCACAGCGCAAAGAATTCTCGGAGATTTCACTTACAGACAGTTTTGCTCTGATACGTTTCTAAAGGCCATATGCCTCTATGTGCAGTTTCCAAATGATAACAACTTGATCCAGCTGGAACAGATTTTCAAAGAAAACCTGGTGCCGAGGCCACATCCCTGCCAATTTCAAGAGTCGGTTCCCAAGCAGAGGCGTTCTATAGAGTTTTAATGAAAAGAACATCAGTATTATTTTTAAAAGATAAACGAATGTATTTGCCCCTAGTTTTCTCTTTGAAACAGCTGAAGTTCAAAGATAAAATTCCAAGCTCTTTTGGTCTCCTGCACTGTACTTTATTATTCTGAAGACTTGACTGCTGTTAAAGATGCTGGAATTAATTACAAAAGCAACTTTCAGACTAAATGAAAATGTAGTCTTTTCATAATTTTCTATATTCTGGCAGGTCTGTTAAAAAAAAAAAAAGAAAGGCTACCTTGAAACTCCGGTCATACGTTTATCTAGCTGATTAATCCTGAGATCTTTGGTACACACTAAGCAACCAGACATTGCTTCTACATACCTAGGAGGATTTTCTGGTACACTAGGAATTAATGGGCAAGTCACATAATAAGATGGGGCATCACTTCTCCAAAATCCTGCTCGTAGACAGACTTGCAAGCATATATATAGGCACAGCCTCCATCCCATTTCCTTTTTTTAAACAAATTTTTTTGCAATAGTAGTCAGTATTTTTTGCTCTATCTCAAGAACAGTATTAAACCATCCGTGCAATTAAAGAAACATTTACAAACTCTCAAACCCAAAGGAAAGGCTGCACTGCATACTCAGAACCTTACCTGCTTTAGTTTGTAAAGGTTCAAATCCAGTGGGTGTTTTGGCTTTTATTAAGAAAAGTCTTGCAAGTTCTGTTCTCCTAGTAATGAAAAGATTGCTGTACTTTCACATCTTAATTAGTTTTTAGCAACTGAAATGTACAGCATTTATCATAAGTACATTTATTTGGAAAACAAAGGAAAATATGGAGCAGCACACCCCATTCCCATTACATCTGTCACATCTCTAGATTTTGCTATGACCTAGGGAACTCATTTCACAGAATACTCCCTTTTCTTCTTAATAATTTTTCCTTAATAATTTTTCGTCTTGACTCTCAAAGCTCTTCCAAAATGACCTTGGGGAGCAGTATCAGTCTTCACATAACTAATACCTGCAGGTTCAAAAAATAACAACTGGAGACCGCAACCAAGACGACAAAAACTAATGCCTTATGTTTGCAGAGGCAGTGAGCAAATTCTAACTGTAGTTTTCTACTTGTTTTGGATTATAGAACAGTGAACCACCCATGCTGCTGTAAGGCTTCCTCTGGGGGCCGAATGACCCCCTCACCCACCACCACAGGCTCTTCGGCCATACATTCATCTACAACCAGCAAATGTGCTCCAGCCTTCAAAGTCCTAACAGGGACAAACCCACCAAGGTCATTAATGTTGCTACAAGCAGTTTTATCTCCCAGTCAGCTCTGACCCCAAGAAACACGTGCAAAACACTTTCTCTCCTAACAAACCATGAAGCCCTAGAGACCTGGAACTGCTGATGCTCTTTTCCTCCTTTGTTTTTCAAATCTAAACCACACACTAGCATAAAAGAATTGCAAAAATGAGACACAAAGGAGAAAGGGAAGATCTAAGCTAGCTCTCTGGTTCCATGTGGAGGCAGATTTCCCTTTTGTTAAATCCTTGTTGCGTGAAGCTGTCTACGCTTCACAGGCTGAAGCCTCTGTGAACACCTTGACTTTGTACACTCCAATAAATCTAGAGCTGATGCTGGCAATGGCATGGCCGAAGCCAGATTTGAGAAGGGGAGACAGTTCCTCCGGTCCAGGGTTTGAGGGCTGATAGCAGGAGGACTGCCTTAAGCAAACAGGTAGGGCTGGCCTGAGACATTCCTTGGCATCAGTGGGATTACACGAAGGTAAAGGGGTTTTTGTTAGACCTGGTGTATTTGTGCAATGTTAGATGGTAAAATTTCTCATCCATTGGTTATTAAATCTGTGGGCAATCTCTCTCAAAAGCTTATGTATTAGACTTGGCTTTTAAATAGTGCCTTTCATGGCCTTTTAGCAGTTACCACCTATTACAGAGTAACAAACTGCATAAAGGGATTTGCAGTATCTGTGATGAAAAATACGTAATACTATTGAAGATTAAATGAAATATTTCTACGACAAAAACATTATAATTATTGTTTTCACTACACCAGGATACAAAGATGAGTCAAACATGCTCAGTAATTAGGCTTTCATCACAAACCCTTGAAAAAATAAACACGGAATTAAAATTAAGAACATTCTGAACTAAAATGGTTCAGAATGAGTTCTCACCAACTGGGTGTTTTCTATTTCTGATACACAACAGTCCATATAAACTCAGACCTTGACTACACAAATATCAATAAACAGCAATTAAAAATAATTAAAAAAACCCACAACCCCAAAACAATCAGAGCAATGACTTCTTGCATTAGAAAGTTTCTCAGTGGTCTACTGTAACTATTAGTAGAAGATCTGAAACAAGAATTGACTAAAAAGCCTTAGGAAAAAATCAGTGTTGTTATAGAGTATACAGAGATAGTGCATATGTAATAAACAAATATTTATAAAAGAAATTACAGCTCAGTTTGCACTCTTCTTCCCCTGGTTCTGTACAATCTCCAATTCTTTATGAGCAATTTGCCTACCACACTTTTGAGTTAACAGCATCACACTGGTAAGTTCTCCTAAAATGTCTTGGTTCTCCTCACTTTTAAATCAGTAACATAAGGTCATTACCAAACGTTGGCACGTTAGGAACTTTCCCAATCTTTCTACTCTGATATTTCCTGAACTAGAAGAAATCCTTGCTTTAGTACTGACCCTTCCTTTAGGGTCTGACACAGCCCTGCCAAAAAAAAAGCCCACCCCCTCCTCTCAACCTGCTCGCCCAGAGAGCACACAGGCGCTTTACTCTGTGACGAGGTTTCAGTACTACGTTACCTGAGCACAGAGGAATTTTTTCCACATTTTGCTCTTCCTTGATTAATTCTTAAAGACCCAGCTTTTTTCCATTCAAAGCCCACCCACGGTCAGGGCAGGCTGCTGCAATGCGTTTGGAAGGAGCAGGGTTTGAGGCAGACACTGCCACGGGGTGAGGCACAACAGAGTTGACCGGAGCCTCGGAGAGAAAACAAGGATATAGGTACATGCCCCCAGCTGTGGCTGCCACACAAACGTGGAGTATACACTTCCGTATGATATCACTGTCCTGAACTCTCCCCCAAAACATGCTGTAAATTTTAACTGTAATCATAAAGACAGTAATAGTTTCATATAAAATCCTGGTTACTTTCTAGTCGATGGTTTCATACAGTATCACAGCTTTTTACGAGTCTGTACAGATATGAATAAAGGTAGTTAAATATGATTGCAAGGTTGGGAGTCTTTCTAAAATGAATAAAATGCTTTTGCCTGATACCCTCTTCAAGCATAAAAAATGAACCTCAAAAGAATAAAACCAAATATAGAGCCAAATTTTTTGCAGGCCTTTAGCAAATGCTGTCATTTATCATCGGATACTTTTTTGCACTAATTTGTAAGGAAACTAGTTGTGCTCTACTGGGATCTACCTGAACACTTTGAAAGAAAAATCAACTACTGTACCATGGATTTTCACGTCAGTGGATTATTTCTGTGCATTTCATCATGTTTACTGATGAGCAACCTATTGATCTAAGGTGTCAGATCCTAATAACATCTCCAAAACCTGAAATACTTAAAGTACTAACCAAATCTCAAACGTAAGTACTTCTTGCTCATTAGCAGTCTACTTGTGAAATGCTCTTGCCCCATCACTGCCCTCTACCAAGCCTTGTTATTTAATATTCAACTGTCAAACTGAAATATAACTATAGCTATGTCACCCTTATGCTTTCAAATATAGGGGGTTCTTCCCCTCTATGTCTACATAAGTAGTAATTTTTATTCTCTCTTGTAACTAGGAATAATCTATGGTTGCGGTACATAACATTTTCTAGAGAGCTCAGAATTTTAGGGACAAAGACTGCCACCTTTTGGCAATAGTCTGTAACAACAAAAGACAAAGCCTGTTTCCTTACGCAAATTAATACCGTCCCAGTGAACATTTTTATTATTTTAACAACTTATATCCAACAAACAAACTGAAGAACAAAAGATAGGTTTCGACTGAAGCCAACCTGGAAAAGCCCCGCCTTTAGGATTGCTATATACAAGGTTTCTCAGCAGAAATCAGAGCTGGGTTTTTTTCCTAGAGGACACTACAAGCAGATAACCCTGGCACAGAACGTTGAATATTGCACAGGAAAACTCATTCGTTAAAAGATGAAGGAAGGAATAGATGAATTCTTTTATGCACAATTTTCTTTTCCATGCAGCACTGATTTAACCTTTGAGTAGGTCTCTAGGCATTAGGGCAGAAGACCTAAGAATTGTTATCATAATACAAACACGATGTGGCCAACCCTGACTCTGGTATTTCCCACATTTTCAATGACTCTCATTTGGCGGTTTGAGTGATTTTTTTTTTTTTCAATACTTGAAATAATACAATGGAGTAAAACCAAATTCCATCATGGAGCACAACAGTTACGCTGGCATGGTTCCAACAGAAAGACCTTCACATCTGGTAATATACCTGATGGGAAAAAAACCCATCAGGGATGGCTGAGTTGCTCTCCCTGGAGATATTGAAAAGAACGTGTAGATGTGGCACTTTGAGACGTGGTTTAGTGGTGGACTCGACAGTGTTAGGTTAACTCACTAATCTTAAAGGTCTTTTCCAACCTAGATGATTCTATTATTCTACTGGTATTTCGCTATTGGAGTAAAGTAACTGTAACAGCAAAAGGTTGGACCAGTATCAGAAAATGAAAGGACAAAAATTAATTTCCTTGTTTATGGATTTCCCAGTCATTTGCTGACGGCGGGGAAACAATCAGAATTTACACTGCATTCTCACTAGAATTGGTTCATTACACTTAAAGACATGCACATGAACATACAGATGTACTCTGAAATTACAGTACCACAGCTAAACGCAGCTAGAGCTTAGTGCCAAACATCCCCAAAAGTTACTATCTAGGACCAAAAGAGCTTCAGGTGACCAGCCTACCTCAAAACTACCGTCTTGATAGGTCAAGGCAACAGACTCAGTGTAAACAAGAAATTAACAGTATGGATGGCATGGCACTTGGATTCCTTCTGGAATGGAAAAAATGCAGGTAGAATTTTCCTTTAGGGGCAACCTAAAACATGGACAGAAATTCTTGGGGAATTAGGAAATGGGGCTTTAGAGGAGTATGTGGAGGTCTTGGAAATTACAAGTGAACAAACCATCCCATGTGAATGAACTATGCTGAGAGGTCCAACAGAGATAAGTCATCCAGAGGACGAAGGAAGGGCTGTAACAGGACAAGACATAGCCTGAAGAAACTTGTAAAAGTTTGCAAATCAGCAGCATTAAAAAAATATACATATTATTTTTATTTTTGCAAGATAATATAAAAGCCAGAACTTGCACAGAACAGCAGAGAAGATGAACTAAGTACTAATAAAGCAAGATGAACTTGTAGGATATCAATGTGAAAGATATCATATTAATAAGTTAAGGAATGAACACAGAAATACAGTAATATTTTTGTTAAAACAAATGCAATTACAGAAAGATCAAATCAGTACTTTACTGAGCTTCTCACTGCTGAAATTCACAAAGGCAAACAACAATCAGACTTCTTCCAGACAGCTGAGCCATTTGGAGAAAAATGAAATTGTGAAGAGCTTCAAGAGGCAATCAGAATACTGAGGAGGAACAAAAGCCCCAGGTGTGAGGAATCCTGCCACTGAGCAAGAGGCGAAAAGAAAGTCAAACACTATAGGGCTATTCGGTTGCTTTGAGTTCAGGGAAAAATTTCAAGCATAAAGACATATTCCAGTTTTAAAACTTAAAAAAATATTTAATCTACTTTTTTAATAAAAAACTAATCTGACACCAGAGAACAGCATTTGTAAGCTTTAACTTCAAATGATATTTTCAAAATCAGTTACATTACCTAGCGTATTTTATATATATATATATACATATATCCTACAAATGTTGGAAAGGGTTTGCCTTTGTTGTTGTTACTCGTGTTTTTAATTGTATTTAATACATATAATCTATTAAAACCAGGAACTTAAAGGGAACTCTAATTGGATTCTTAAAATCAGAAGTATCTTCAAAATTAATAGCTCACCCCTCTAAAGACTAGCTTGAAAACAAGCATCTAACCTCAAGCCATATGGAATTTCATTGATTTAACTGAATTTCAGCAGTATAATCCTGCTTTCACTCGTGGGAGTTATGAAAGCAGATGAAGGGTAGCAGAGCACAGCGGAGCCCGCTACCTGTCTGGCACCAGAACCATCCTGCACAGATGGAAGAGGGATGCGGTACAGGCGCGCGGCTCCCACCTCACACAGTTCCCAGCTCTTCGGAGCAGTGTGGCAGTACACACTGCTCAGAAAGGATTTCGCTGCTGTCAGCAGGACTTCCATATGGGGACTGCCATGTTCCCAGCGTACGTATTACACCACTCGCTGAAGAATGCGCCACTTACAGTCTTTTCAAAATCATGTCCTGGTGGTCAGGCTTAATATCTTCAATACCCTTCCCTTGATAGTTTTCAGCTGACTGAGGAAGTAAAGAGAAATGGTTTTTCGGACTATTAGATATTAAAGCTAGGCTTAGGGCATGTAGAACAGTATCATTATCTCGGCAGCTTCAACACAGAATTTCTTTCTTTGGTTGGGGTTTTGTTCGTTCGGGGATTTCGGGTAGGGTTTTTTTGCACATGCTGCTTAGTCTGATCCTCGTAAGTAATGTAACCCTCTTTTTTTCCAATGGCTGTTTGGAAAATTGTATTCGAATAAAAATACTTATGTGTTTGTCATGAATCTTTAAGAACTATGAATGATGGTTAAGTCATAAACCAATAAAACTTACAAGGTGAATTGGTTTTTTTTCCACAAATGTGTAATAGACCAGGTAAATGGTAATTAAATCCTCAAATTCTGGATGCTGTAATATTGCTTTCTTCTTGAAAAATTCAGAAGGGAGTTCCAAAAGCAGACACTGAAACCTAGAGAACTCCACTGATCTATCTAGGAAAGTTTTTCAGGTCCTTGTTAACACAAACAGCAAAACAACAAAGGATAAGCCCTTACATAGTAGTATAACTGTGTACAGTACTAGTAATGCAACACTCCCACGTGTAAATACGGGTATCGATATATTAATTCGTATCACATTTTGATACAAAGGTTGCACTGACCACCATCATGCTTAACTATCCAGTGAGAAAAGGTACATGGAAGAATAGCATAATGTCTTAATCATCCTTTATATATATGTGTTGTATATATTAACTTTTACCTTCTGAAAAAAACAGTCATGCAAAATTGCAACTCCACCCCTACCCTGTTCATGCAGGTGTCCTGCAGAGGTCTGCTGGATGACCTCCAAAGGAACTGTCATTGTCCTAGAGTATTTTACCAGAAAGGTACTTTGTCTTTAAATCTACTTTCTTGTTCTGATAAAGTGAATCAACAGAACAAAACTGTCTTGAAAGAACGATTTTGAGGAAGACAGCTAGAGTAGAACCTAAGAGAAAGTCCCAATATGATAATGTTGAACATTTTCAGTACCACCCATATAAACAGTTTCACAGATAATACTTCCGTTTATGCAGACTATACTGGTTTGGGCTAGTTTCCCAAATCATTTACATCGTGAAACAAGTTCATACTGTTTTTAGAATAATTTTATCTCTATTTTAAAATACTGCAGAAAAACTAAAGCAAAAATTACCATACTAAGTGAGCCAACATAGTAACAATATTGTTTTCTTCCTGAGTCCCATCTCCGTGTTGCTTTGTGTTTACTGTTTTTCTGATGCCATGGAAATATCAAAGGATATGCTAATGATAAGCCACAGTGGCAGTGACAGATAACACTGTAAAGGTGAAATGCAGAATTCTCTAATAACCTTGGTAGCACCGTCACCTTCTCTGGAACACACAGCGCAAAGCCACTCTGCATCACATTAGCCTCAGAAATTAATAAACCTCAGGTTTTGACATTTTTCTGGTTTGGTTTTAACATATCTAGAGCTAAAACTTATTTGGGAAGCATCACTTCAAAACGGATAGTATTTTGTTTCAGGTTCAACTCTTAAAAAGACAAAAAAAGAGAAACTTTAGCACTGTAAGACAGCTAATTGATTTCTGCAGGTGTACTGGTAAAGCTGCACAGAAGTCTCTGCTCAGCCATCTTAAACTGCAGTATTAAATTGTTGAGTTTTGAGTTGTTATATTCAAATATTATTTAAGTATAAAGATCAAACCTTGAAAAATTATGTGGTTTGCTCTGCTGAGATGTCTAACTATTTACATCCCCAAAGTAGCTGGGAGTCATTCACTTCTCAGCTCATTTAACAGATTTTACACAGATTTCTTCCGCCTCAATTAATATTGCCTAAAACATTACAAAATGTGAAATTCTTTCACATTAAAGAGAAAAGAGATATTAGAAACATATCCAACCAACCTGCAGCTAACTGCTATCACCTTCACATTATTACATGAAACGCTACACACTCTTCACATCACATTTTGCAACCAGCGAGTATACTTTGTTCAGTCTATTTTGTCTTTGCACATTATTGTAGACAAATGTTTTTAAGAGCTTTTCTCTAAAAATTCAAATGCAGGAGCCTTGTGTTTTCAAGCCACATAATGTAGCAGCACAGATTAGCACTGTGAGAATGGGAAGTTTACATATACTGACCAATTTGCGTTAAAAAACCAAACCTACAAGAGATGACAATAAGTAGCAAAATAGGTTGATTTCAAATATGAATAGGTTCGAATTGCACATTTCAATCGGGATATTATAATGCCTCTGACAGCATACAGGCACATTAAGTTCCAGCAGAACACCAGTCTCCCACTTGTCACAAGTCAGTCCTGTCTCTCTTCCCAAAAGATGATACACATGCAACAGTTTCTTTTAATTTTAGTAATATTACTTGAGTTCGTGTTGCTTTTTAGCTGTCACTTCTCAGTCATTCATATGCTTTTCTTAACCTGCACATTAACGTGGCATACAGCGGAGCGAGCAAGGACAAAGGAATGTGCTTTATACTTGGAGTGGACAAAAGGCAAACTGGAGGCTATTTGCCCTGCGTTCCTGTTAGAGTTGGTTCTACTCTCCTGAACGGTGAGCCTACCTCCCACAGCCTCTGTGGTGGAAGGTTCCACCACACCACAGAAATTAAGCCGTTAATGATGCTTTTTACAGGAAGGAATTGCACATTCCTTCACATTCACTTGCAAATTCCAACGACAATCTGAAGGCTATTTTTCCAGTGTCCCCAAGTGTGGAATTCCCTCAGGAATCTCTGGAATGGTATCTGGCAGAATTTCTCCACTCCAGGCATTTAGAAGGCAAGTAGAAAGTGGTCTCAGCTACAATACACGTTCATTCAACAAGTTCAGATTCATCTTTGATCCAAATCAGGACTTAGAAGTTTGGGAACATCAGACAAAGACATCAGTGAAAACCTCTGGGTTCAAGAGAATGAGTTTTCCTGGCTGATAACTCAATCTGTTTCCATCAAGTTCCCAGGATAAACTCCTCCCCACTGACCACGCTGCCTCCTGATTGAAATTCCCCTCGAGAAAGCCAAACATAAAGTCACTTTCTCAAAAATGACTGTGAATCTTTCCTTTCTCAAAAGCTCCAAAAGCATGTAGGTTTACAGCAAAGGAATTTGTCCAGTTTGTTAGCAGACAGCTCTGATTCACCAGGGTTGAGCAGCTCCTGGTCACAGGAGAGCCAGCACGCAGCTGTCTGAGCATACAGACTGCTGCCAAGCCTTTCTGGAGAATTCAGTGTTGTTGGGGTTGTTCTCTTCATTCATGTTAGTTCCCTAAGGAGGTAATACGTGAATAAATACTTTAAAGATTTCAGAGTATTTTCTGTGAGCTACCAGGATAAAATAGTCATCTGGACAGGTGCTTTAACAGCACTGAGAGGAGCCGGAGACATGGAAATTATTTTCAATTTCACATCAAGTGCTAACGGAGGACTTCAGAGCAGGCGTCTGTGACCCAGCCAGCACTGGTCTCATTTCAGAGCAATTTGCCTTCCACGGAAGGTCCCTTTCACAGTCATTCCTTGTAAATCTCTTATTCAGAAATACAGGTTTGGGAACTTCAAAGTCAATTATTTCTGACCTTTGGTTCAAGAGAAAAATCGCCAAGCTTACTGTCTCTACAGCCTGACCTCAGACAGAGGAAAACAAAACAAAATCAAACAAGCTGCTCCTCCAGGTTAGCAGAGAGAGTGCACTGTGGAAGAGGAAGGTTTAATAGTACATCTTACTCATGTAAACGTAGGACGATTAATATCCCAAGTACATCTTCCGTAGTTGCATTCATGGAATTGTCAGGAACTAGCTAAAGAGCTAATGCGCAGACCTGTAGATCCTTCCGGAGTATAAGACAGCCAGCATCAGCCAGAGGAGAGCTACAGAGATGGAAGAGACCATCAAGCTCACAAGCCTCTTCACAGAAGGCAGCCACCAAAGGATGGCAGCGTGGCCACCGGGAGGAATGTTAATTCTGGGCGGGTTATTATCTGCTCGAAGTCATGAAATGAGCCAGGGTGGCATTTCATCCTTGAGGTTTAAGGTTTATTTTCAAATCCAAAGAAAATGAAGCTCAGGGATACTGTGAACTCAGACTGACAGATTTCACACAGCTTACCCCAAAATTAATAAATGCCTTGGTGGCATTCCTTTCTTTCTTTTTTAATTAAGCAATTTCCAGATAAAGTAGAAAGGAGTATTAAAATTAAAGGATATGCCAAATCTTATTACTAGTTTTGCTGTTCTGCAACTCCAGTGAGAATTTCACCATTTCCAGAAGCTCTCTCTATTTCTGCCTAGTTTTTTTCTTGTTCTGAGGCAAATTTAATGCCAGTTCCAGAAGACAGGGAAAATGCTATACAGAATTAAATTCAGCTGCAATCCCTATTTCAAAGTACCTCTTTGAAGGTAGTACATGTAGCAGATTTTACATTCTCAGAACATATGCATCACTGCCTATCGACTTTGTCTGGCAGTTTGAGTGAGACATTTAAATATTCTCTCGATTGCAGTATTCCTCATTTCACCTAAGTCCCACAAAATCCTTTGCCGTCAACATTTTCCTCCTACATCACACGGTACCTATCAAGACACATTCTGAATTGTAAGAAACATCCACAAAGCAGAAATAGTAGGTATGCCCTATGGCAAAAGTCAGATTAATTAATAAAATGAGAAAGAGATCCAAAACATTGCTTGGGGACCACTTTACAACAGTATCTCTTGCCAAAGGCAAGGGGGAGTGGGGGAAAGAAGGTCTTTTACGAGCCCTCAAAACTATCGATACGTGAGCTGCACATATATCAAAACTAAAGAAAAGGAAACAGCCCTCAGGTTTAAAAATAGAGCTTGACATAATATAAAAACAAAAAGCACAAAGCTGACTTTTGTAAAAAATTTAACTTGATTAAAAACTAGTCAGGTTTTCTAGTAAAAATGAGAGAGACTTCCAAACATGTGACAGCCAACCAGAGGGGGCTCTCGTCCAAAGATCCAGGAAACTGTCCATACGCTAATATTTGGGCATTATGGATTCTAGATTGGAGCTGACCTTAAAAAACACCTTTCCTGTAACAGAAATGTATGAGCTCTGAATTTTTCTTACTCGATTTTAGTTTAGTTAGCCTTCTGCATAGAAATGTATCCCCTTGCTAGCAAGCTGCTGAGTCTGGACTTTTCAGGCTATAACTACTGCAGAGGCAGACTCCACAGTTCCCACCTACACCTGAGAGCAGGTATATGCTCTCAGCATGACCAGCGTTCAGTCTCAAAAGTGGCCAAAAGAAGAAATCCAAAGACGCATGAAATGACAGTATGATAATGCTCCAGAGTACCCTGCCAAGCTTCCAGTCTGCAGCTCCCGGACTACACAGGAATTGAGCACCCCCTTAGGGACTGCACTGGAGAACAGAGCAGCCACTTGCTCTCCAATTCTCCCGACCATTTATAATGTTACGGACTCATTTGATATAGCCCATCTCTTGGTTCTCTTTCTTCCAGAGTGAGGAATCCACACGCATATATATACAGTATAAAATAAAAATATAATTTTTCTATTCTTTTCTCCTAAAAAATGGAGTAGATTGAAAACTGAGGTTCACAACAAGCCTTCATCTTTAGGGATGAAGAGATAGAGAAGCAGGATTTTAGCAGAATGACTGAGGATGTTACAAAAGTTGAGAACACCACCTGTATTAACAAGAAAGTTTAATTCTGATGTAACATTTAGTTGGCATTTACCAAAACATAACATACCATAAACATAACTCTGCCCAATTGCCTGTGATATGAGGTCTTAGTGGAGCACAGATTTTTTTTTTTTTTTTTTTTTTTTTTTTTTTTTTTTTTTTTTTTTTTTTTTTTTTTTTTTTGATTTTAAGAACCACAAAACTGCCATTTATGAAATTGCCAATACCTGGGAAAGAGCAGGTTTATTTACATTGGATTTGACAGGACAATGGAGCACTACTCAGAAACTGCCAAGTTATGATTCACTAAGCAGAGTCAAGGTTAGAGCCAGATGCCGATAAAGATTCATTAGGTATGGAATACAATATCAGCAGTGTTTTTGTAATGACCCGAACGCTAATTTTGGCTCAGAGAACTTGAATTCCCAAGTGAAAGAAAGGCAAAGGGGAACAGTTTAACAGCTTTTAACCACAAGTGTCGTAACGTAAAACATTTGAAAAGATACTGGGAGCTATATAAAAGTGACAGTAAGCAAGTGATATACAGCATAGCAAATTATTAGTGTTTACTTAGATTTTTCTGTATTCTAGTGCATTTTCCTTGTTATTTTTATATTACTATGATTATTGCACCAAAATAATACATTTAAATTATTTGCATAACCTAATTCACATACAATGCCATACCAGAAGACAAAACCAGTTAGTTTACAGAACAGCAGCTAGAGAAACAAATTAATGCATAACTTTTCTGTTCTCAAGTATTCCTAAACAAATAGCATGAGAAATATTTAATTAGTAGAAAAGGAAGGCTGGATTTTCAAAAGAAGCAGAATTGTATGGGAAGCAATAGTGAGCTTGGTACATCCTTTTTAAAAGAAAATGGAAATAAAAGAAAAAAGAAAGCTTACAAACTTGGTAGATTAATAGCTTTGTATTTTTACTGAATTTTATAGGCTGTTTTCATGCCAGTAGGTTATACGTGCTTGCCTCCCAAGAAACATTATAAGCAACCAACAGTGAAATCAGACTGAATGAAAATTCAACCTCGATAAAATTTTTTGTTCTTTTCTTTTAGCCTGAAATTAAATTTTCAGCCCACTTTAGTTTGCAGTGCGATTAATTTCTGGAGTATCACCATACCACTTTGTCATTACATTTTTTAAAGCATTACTGCTTTATAACACAAATAATGGGAACCAAGTAACAGACATTTATAACAGATAACGAAGCCACTTCTCCTCCAAAACACTTTCTTACTTTCAGCCCCATTCACAGCAATTCCAAGTTTCCCCTGCAGGCTGCTCAAAGACCTCTGTGAAACGGGTTGCTGATGCCGCTGATTCCTGACTGGACACACAGCCCTGTCGCAGTCAGCATGACTTGGTAAATACATGAGCTTTGAAAGGCAGAGGATCAACTAGGCTGTGATACTAAATTATTCTTGTCATCCTGCATAAAGATCATAGGTAAATCCTGTCCCATTTACAGTCTGAAAAGATGTTTTCCTTGATACTGGCATCAATGGTAACACGCAAAATATTTTTCATGATATAAAGAAAAAATACTTTATTTTTATCTCGGTGATAAATTTTATATATGGCATCACAGGTTTTTCTACTCTGGAGCTTTAAATCAGCTTTTGGGGGATTGCAGTCAGGGAGTTTATCTTACCTTCTAACTGCCTTGGAAGACTTTTGCTCCAACGCATTAAAATTAATCTAAAACCTTAGGGCTTATAATTACTATTCTATGTACTTACCTCTTCACGCTGGCCATTTATATGCTGTGCATATACGTGCTGTTTACATCAGTTGGTACCCTCAGGGATTCCAGCCCTACAAGATGTGCACAAACAGGACGGATTGTCTTGTACGGGAGCAAAGGAACATAGGGGCATGCTGCTTTTACCGCAGGACCGGCACTAAATTCTCCTTGAAAAAGTGAACGATGTTTATGGCTCCTTGTAAATACTTATACATTCGTCTTAATTCTGGAAACCACACTGCAGAGTTTATATCTACCGCCGGACAGTTGTGCATCCTCTTGTGTCTGTGCTCCAGGACGTATCAGAATAATGTAAGAGCAGTTGTCCTTAGGAGATGAAGCACTATGTTATACCACAATTCTCAACTTTTCTGCTGCAGAATGAGGCTATTTCAGACTTCATTTAATCATAATACATGAAAGTCTTCTAAATTTTTACTTAGCTCTGTCATTTTAGATGAAATACTGTAGTTATGTCATACGCAAAACCTGAAGAAGTTTGTGTTGACTACACCCTACATCCCTTTAATGTAGGG
>NW_010407639.1:111150-119921 GCF_000710305.1 Buceros rhinoceros silvestris | reverse complement strand
GAAACTCCAGCAGGAGCAGCTGGACTTTTATGATTTTGCAACTACATAAGATAATGTTTCTCTTGTATCTGCCATGCTCTCTAACAAGATACTAGTGTAAAAATTATCTGCCTACAGATCAACTCAGTAATATGTTACATTAAAATGTTTTAAGAACATACAAGCCATTATTTTGTATGACTTTACTTTTTAAACATTTTTAAAGTATTCCCGATTTCTTTGTTAGTCTTGTAGTAAAACCATATTATTTTCTCTGCCATCACCTGACTGTATCGTCAGGGATCATGCTGACACCTCTACATGTTTTCATCTGTTCCACTTTAGCACTTCCATACATATGCAGAAAGAAGTCTTGCAAAAATCACTGAGTTACACCTGCATGATAAAAACTGACTTTCAAATCTAGTCATTAGCAAATTAGTCTTTAAAATATTTCACTAAATTCCTCCATTCTTCCTTCAGTTCCTACAACATGCTAATTCTTAATCTTTCCTCATAAAAAGTAACTTGTTTCACTAAGATTTTTCAGACGTGGCAGCACAACCATTAAGTAATTGATGTTTTAAACTGTGTATTGATATACTCAGAGCGGAAAAAAAAATTTAAGATAACACAGTTCTAGACTCAGTGAGGGGCTGGAACCATTCCCAACTTCATGATGGTTTTCCTAGGGGATAGACTAATTAGAAAAGTTAATTCTGCCAAACTAAACCAAATTACTATGCCTTAAGTCTTGAGTATACCAAAAATCCAAGCAGCTTCAGCTAAAACCTATTGGCTTAGCTGGTTGAATTTTGGCCATTATCTCTAGCATTCTGAAAGGGTAGAACCCTTCTTTTCAAACTCTTACCTTCAAAATAAATATCTTATTCATACATAAAATGTGTCTTATGACTTTTTCATCTCTTTCATTGTCATCAACAGTTAGAAAGTTCCAGTCATCTTTATTTCTTCATAGGAAAAGTACCTGTCCTGCAAAGTCACGTACTGAAAGCAATGTGCACCATCAGGGCTTACAGTCATTGTTTCTTCAGCAACGAGTACGCTCAGGCAAGAAGCACCAAAAGAAATTAAAATTATTCCTGTATTTCACTGCAGGATAATCACAGAATAATCACTTTGTTTTCCTTACGCGTTCACAACGAACATATAATTCTAATAAGATTCGTTACATTCATAAATACAATGTACACCTGAAAGACGAAATGAGAAAGTCAGTGCTGATTTCCTTAGGTTTATAATGGCAAAGATAAATAACTTGGTTCAATTATGGGATAAAGGAAAAAGTACACCATTAGAGATTAAAAATATCTAAGGAGCAAGGCAGTGGGTAAATAGATTAGAAATTAAGATGAAGCACCCAGTAACCCAGCAGTGCAGACAAAGTAGACTTAGGCATCATTAAGATAAAAATAGTTCAGAAGATTGAAGATAAACAGGGAAGAAAATCAACAGGTAGTCCAAAATTTAAAAAAATCCAATCAAATATCAGAAAAGCAGGAGAAGTTCTTTAAAAAGTAGCAAGGATGTTGGCAAGGAGGCAGCCAAACGACAAAGGATCTGGGAACAAAGAGGCAGACAGCATTGATATAGCAGGGAAGAAACACATTAATTGCCTCAGAGTTCAGTACAAAAGCCACAAAACAGTGATCAGGAATTTTATTATATTTTTTAATTAAAACATGCTTAAAAGAAAGTGAAGAACCAAGGTACTTAAATAATTTCTATGAAACTCCGAACTCAAGAGTTACAATAGTGTCTGACTTAAAGAAGCCTGTCAAGGCACTGATGATTCCTTGGTGCAGACTGTCACTTGGAGGAGCCTAAAATAATTAACGAATCTGCGCTCCTACAGCTTCCCAGCCACACGCGCCATCTCCGTGAAAAACGGCAAGCAATTTTATGAAGTGTTTGTGACATATTGCATCAGAGTCATCAGGAGAGAAATGGAGTAATAAATGTATTTCTATCAATCAGTCATGTCCTCAAATGGAGAACAGGGTCCTGGGGAAAAGTTCCAAACTGTCACCTGCAGCCAGGAACAGAATGCAAGACCTGCCTGCGTTCTCACGGAGATGTAGTTCTGGCGGAAACACGTGAACAATATTCGTTTAGTATTACAGCAAAAACAGACGTGTCTTTCATCTGCTCACCCATCAACGTTCATGGAACTACATGTAACAAAGCTAAGTTTCAATATTCAAGTGTCCAAAGAGAGGAAGAAGAAGAAAAATAAAAAAGCCCAGAGCCCTCTTTTAAACCTAAGGCAGCTCTGTGTTTCTATGTTTGTTATTTTCCACTTTGCGGTTGTGGTGTTCTACTTCCGAGGAACTACTGCTTTACTCTTATCATGCAATACTTTGTGTTTCTCCTGAACATTACTTCTAGTTTCCACAAAGGAGCCAGGCCAGTGTCATCTGAGCGTTCCGTTTCTCTCTCTGGGCAGAAAAGTAAAAGCCGAAGATTCAACACGTGGTTGTGTCTGACACCACATCTCACTGACGAGAGCGCAGAAAACAAGGTGATGACTGAGACAACAGCCAGAGACACAGCGTTTTGTAAAACAAAATAAACTCTTTTAGTTAAAGATTGCGCCAGCTCCCAAAGAACTGTATCGTAGGCTCAGAAAACGGCTTAGTCTTTCCAAACTCAGCGTTCATCTAGCAACTTTGAAAGTTCAGCTCGTCGAGATGTTTGCCGAATCACAGCAACCAGCCTGTGTTTTCACACCACCGAATGTCAGCACCTGAGAGCCCTAAGACAGCCAGCTCCACTTTTCTAAAGCATTCCAGCTCAGGGCAATCAGTGTTTCATGGGCTTCTTGAGTTAAAGGCTGTCCATCAGCATATTAATTAGCCACCTATGGACTCATCTTTTATGAATTTATCCAATCCCTTATTGAACTTCAGTCAAAAGTAAAGATCAAGAGGTTAGCGATTTAATTTCTAGATCATGAGCATTAAATTATCTAAAAGCAAAAGGAAAATAAGTATTCCCGTTTCTATAAAGCTTCATAGTGACATTTAAATTAAAATCGCTTAATTCACAATCAAGGCAGCATTTCCATTTTTATATGTCAAAAATATTTGCATTAAAATAAGATAATTTAGTCATCTTAGATCCATCAAAAATAACGCTGTAGTAATATTTTTCAAGTGTAAGAAAGTAGAACTCCATAAATATCCATAAATGTAACATAATTAAGATAAATGCAAAATTAATGAACTCTAGAATTACTAATTTACTGGCACATTTACAAAGTGCTAAATTACCATCTCACCACCAGATACGGGAAATGAGTGATAAAAATATGATTTTCCTGACAAAACTCAGTTTTTTCAGTATAATGAAAAATTACAACACATATACAGATTTTATTCCAGCCTGTTCAGTGTGTCGAGGACAAAACCACTTTACTGTGCTCACCCCAGGGGATACCAAAACCAAAACCGCCTCTGATGAAACAAAGTGATGTACAAACTAGCAAATAAAGTTGCTTACCAGTGATCTTCCTTAACGTGTTCCCTACCTGTGCCAAAGATATACCAGTTAGAGTGGTTTTAAACACTGTCTTAATCCTTACACATAACAACCAAAGAATTAATCTCAGATACAACACAATTTTTTTTTTTTTTTGACGCGTATAAAAAGTTGTCCTGTGTTCCTTTTGGGAAGGTTGGACTGTTTAGTCAATGCTGTGATAAATCTGGTAAGGGTGACATGAAGACACGCAAAATTTTTAAGTGCAATCTAAGTGCAATTTCCTGCAGCATAGCTTGCTTCTCCAGCTTTAAACACAGTACCAGCTTGGTTTTAAAACAAAGACTCAAAGGGTCAGAGCAGTTATGTCTTTTTTCTTGCATATAATGTTTTTGTTGCATTTTTTTATTGCACTGAAATGACCTGTCAGCAATGCAGGGCACAAGATTTTTCTATAACGTCCTATTTCTGTAGTGCTTTGTGCCACCTAGATGGCTGTAATTTAACCTTTAAAATTAAAAACTGATGCATCATAAAACTTCTATTTATAATATTAGTTTGGAACTGTTTATTTCTTTCATGAAACACCTTTTTTGTTATAATTCACTCAAACAGTTTGTCCTCCTGAAGTACACACACAGCACTGCCAGAAGCCACCATCCAAGATACGCTGTGCTAGCTTAAAGGACAAACGTGTCTGATCCAAGCATACATCGCTATGTCTATTTATATAGACAGTAAATAAGACCCACAGTGTTCTCTAATTCATTGTTTGTTCCTTCCAGAGTAACTAACTTAAAACATATACCAAAGCTGGCATAATTACGTGGTTTTGAAATCAAGATGCTACTTGAAATAAATGACTACGCTGTTCTATTGATAACGCACCAAAGACATCAAATGACCCAGTGCTTATGAAGAAATATTCTTCCTTCCAAACTTAAAATACCACAAAAGCAGAAATTACACTTCTCTCCCCAGCATTTTTAACTTTGTACCATCTGTCGCAAAAAGAGGGGAAATACAACCGGTCTTAAGACCGACATTGAAAACTCAAGACAAGCAAAATCAGGGTGGGGGTGAGGGGGTGGTGGATCAGAATAAAGACGGTTTATTTACAAGAGCAACATTTACAGGTTCTTTTTGGTGTTGCTGTTGGTGAACGAACTGCAGAGCTGCGGCTTATTTACCAGACAGACGGCACAGGTCTGATACCGAGAGCTCGCAGCCTGTCTGTTGTAGCCCGGCTACGTGGCACAATAAGCCACTAATGCACAAACAGGGTGTTAGCAGCAAAATACACCCGGGACAAAATACCAAATACAGCCGAGGACAAAAATATCACTCAGTGTAGGCTGAGGCGGAGAACCTGACCCACGAGGGGTCCCAAGTGGTGGGGTGGGAGGGGAACAAATTCATCAGTCCGTCTGTTGGTCTGGTGTCGAGTCTTCTCCTATCCCCATTTGGGGTCAGAATTGGGAGCATATTTATACCCAGGGTTTTTTTACATGACATCATTGGTGTAGACACGGGTGTGGGGATGAGTGTAGACAAGCTCATCCCTTCTGTTAATGGCACAAATTCCGTCAATGAACACCTGCATGGGTGGAAGTAACAGCTTGTTTTGTCCAAGGTGGAATAATGGAAGAATGAGACCACCGGACCTCTGCCCAGTTTCACACTCCTGCAGGACATTCAGATAACACCCAACAGCAGATACGGATCTAGTGATAGTTATAGCTCCGATTGTCACCTTGCTCAGCGATGAATTTTATCGACAAAGAGCTCACAGGCATCCAGCTGCAGACATGCACATGTCTTGCGTGACTTGGGCTTTGTGCAGGGACTGTCCTCTTCTACACCATCTCAAGCACACGCGTCACTCTGTGCCTGCTCTTCACAAGCGCATGGCAGTCGTGCTTTACAGAGCTGCGGTCCTCAGCTGTTCTTCCCACAAATACTAATTCCACAACACACATGTTGTAAGGTCCTTTTGTCTGTGTACATGGAAAGAACTGCCTGGACATTTTCACGAAATCCCACATTCAGAGCCTATCTTTGGCAGTAATTTGAAATTCGTTAACATGTTACTGCTAAGCACATTTTAATCAATCAAGTAAAATCAATCAACATCAGGGCTGGTTTTTTAGTAGGGTTCTTTCCACCCCTCCTATCACCCTAAAGCTGGTTGATGTCCAGTGTCAAAGACTAAGTACCATGAGAATCTGAGTACTATGAGATTCAGGCATCGGTGGGATTATGTTGTTCCTGGGATGTTGCCCTTTTGGCTAGTAAAATCCTCAAATCTAACAATCAATACGTGATACGTGTGAGCCAGCATGTCTTACTCGCTCAGAAACTGAAAGTTCCAAGTCTTGTTTCTTGCTTTCTGAAGCTCTAGAGATTCAGGTTACTAATTTGAAACACTTGTAATCAGACATCTAGAGTTTGAGCTAAAGAACCCAGCTTTCTGCAGCCAACATGAGAAATTGCTTATCTGTACATGGGTTGGAGGAGAAGATGCTCACTTGCTAGTATGGGATGCAACAGCACAAACAGTAACACATACATCAGACCTGAAGCATCTCATTTACACACATATTGCCTAAACAGCTGCACAGTCGCCACGAAGCTTAAAAAACATCCAAACAAATTAGGAAGATGGTTCAATACATTAAGTCATGACTGCCACCACATGAGAAAAAAACCCTAAAATACAGTGTCCATCATATGATCCAATTCATTCCTATCTCCTTCCTGTGCTTTGCTGTTACAAGTATTATTCATCTCACGTAATGAAAAAATCCTAATTAAACTAAAGGAAATTAAGTCTCTCCATATTTTTTTTTGTTTGTATTTTCTGTAGGGTTTTGTTTTATTTTTTGAGGGGTTGGCTTCTGGACTAGATAACTCTTAAGTCTTATAGTTCTCAGACCAGAAATACTTGCTGCAGTGCAGTGGAGGGTAAGGAAAATTAAAGCAGAAAGGAGAGAGGAGCAAGCACCTGTGGAGGCAGGTGGGCAGTCTCCTCTGACAAGCCAGTGCAAGCACAGAGGTACAGGCTCGGGCAACTCAGAAGACTAATGCTAACAAAAGGAACTTGAGAAGAAAACTAAACATCCCAAGTTCGAGTTACAGCATCGAGTGTGATGTTTCATTACAGCTGCATTTCACACAGCTGTTCAAATACAGTTCAAAACAAGAAACACCTAGAGCCTGTGCACTTAAAAAGTCAACTCTAGATTCTTAAAGAAACTGTTCAGCTGGAGGAAGGAGCATGATGGTTTACTGCATAAATCTATAGGGTATAATTCTATTGAAATAAGAAGATGAAACTAACTGTAATGAGGCACAATCACTTTTGAAATAGTAAGCTTTAAAAATCCAAAAGGTGAGAGAGCAAGTAACTGTGCTGACCAGCGCTGTGTGCGCTTGAAATACATTATCTGCTGTTAGAGACAATAAAACAAACAAAATACTGGAAGTATTTTCGATTGAGCAGGCATCCTCCTACCTGATTACACTGAAGTCAGACAAACTCGAGCAGAGTGGGAGGCAGAGGATGAATGGGGTACTGGCCCTCAGTGACCTGTGTGGGAGGTTCTTCTCACCATGATGCTCCAGCAGCAGTTTAGGCTGAGCTAACACCTGACCTAACACAATACCTGCTGGAAGCTCTGCCACAAATGAAGAGCAGAGGGAAGAGTTAAAGCTCTTAAAAAATACCGATGAATTCTTTTTACAGCTCTTTTCATTTAAGTGCTTCTGAGGGCTTCAGAATGAACGATCACACAGAGATGATAGTCTCTCTCCTACTCCAAATATTGATGAATGACCATTCATTAAATCCCTCCCAGAAAGCTACGAACAGGCTCCTCCTTACCACTGCTGCTCCACAGACCGAAGAGAGGAGCACGGCATCAGTCACCTAACGAGAAAAGGGGCAGCAGCTGGAACACCTGCTCTTTTCGAATGCAGGTTGCTCCAAACTGAGCGTTCTCTTTAAGAAAATACCTTTTTCATGACCTAAGCATTAAGGTGGATGTCCCGAAGATTTCAGAAAACAGGCCAGTGGTACATGAACAGCAAGCAAGAGCTACAGTGCATCTTCAAGAGATTTATATTCAATTGATAAGTAACAGTGAACACTCTAAAAGTGAGCTGACTCTGAACATTTTTCATCAGTTTTTTTGTGACATAGAATTACCAGTATTTATAAAATTTGAGAATCAATTTTATCATTCCAAAAATAGATTTAATTATACATATTTACAACATAAGAATTATAATTGACAACTGAGCAGGTGACAATCATGCAACAGGAATTAAATTTTAATTATAATAAATTGCTATTTGAAGTGATTAGTTTAATGTCATACATTGAACAGCAAGTTGGACAATATGACTTTGTTAAAATAGTTAATGTTAATATAAAATATTATAATATGCTAATACTCTAAAACATTGATAAGAAAGGAGGATACATGAGGCTAATTTATCCTACTTCATTCTTCCAAAACTACTTTCCTGTTTTCTTCCTGCTGTGTGGAAAGCTATTTTCTGTTGATAGCAAAGACTGAATGTTATGTACTTTTGCAATGAAGTCTAATACAAGACTATTCTGTGAGGTGGGTGGTTTGATTTTTTTCCTCTGCCTGTATTTTCAGATAAGTGTTTATATTTGAATGTGCTATCAGTACTTTTCACTTCCTTTCTCAGCACTGAAGATGAAACCATCATAATCGTCTCCAGCAGCAAGTGCTTTTAAGTTTTCTCTACAGGTCTTTATTTTCCTCCCTTTTTTCTTAAGAGTATTTTTTTTTCTAAATTAGAACTTTCAAAAGAAAGTCACTCATTTCCTAAGACTGGCTAGACTGTGGACTTTTTTTTTTTTTAAAAAAAAAACATAACAAATATGCCAGAGCTTTAAAGACAGCCAAAATTCAAAGCATAGTTCAAGTTTCTTCATTTTTTGTAGATATTTATTTCAAAATGTACTACGACAACGAGAGCTCCATATTTTCAGAGCCATTAAAGCGTGCATTTAGGAAGCAGTAGTTCCTAGACACTGCACGTACCAGTTTATGTCCATAACTCCCTGGAAACCTTCACAAATACATATCCCTGAATCTCCTAAACGTGATCAGTATGAACTACTGTTCCTTCCTCAAAAATATATATCTAGTGAGTTCATATTTTTTAATATTAGTACTCAGAGGCTGGGAAGAGAAAATTCACTCTGAGAAGAGGAAAAAAAGGTTGATTTGCTTCAAATTCAAGTCTTTGCAATG
>NW_010407639.1:78229-111023 GCF_000710305.1 Buceros rhinoceros silvestris | reverse complement strand
AAACCTTAAAAAAAAAAAAAAAAAAAAAAGATTCAGCAACAGATGAAAGATCTCCCTGAATTTTTTTGCTGGTTTTCTTTTCATTTTGTGGGGGTTAAACACTGAGAAATTCAGTATGTATGAGAAAAAGCAAGTGAGTTTTTTCAGGTTTTGTTTCTTCTCCCCTGCCACTACCTATTTAAAAATCAGCTTTCTAGACACAGCTAACCTGGATTTTAGGACATGTTGGAGTTAGATAAAGATTTAATCAATTCTGTGTAGACCTCTGTGAGGTCTACAGAAAAAAAATCCCTAACTTCCATTAAACGTCTCTATTCCACTACACAGGTAGTACCGGTATGAGATAAAGTGACTGGACCTTTCCCCTCCGTTTCCTCTGTTCCCCAGCAAGGCGCCTGTGGACAGCCTGAGCATTCACATTGCACCTACACGAAAAAGGAGGGGTTTTCCTTTCAGAACTCACAGCGGTATCTGTTTACAAATACATGCGTTAATTGGGAAAGGCAAAGAACTACAAAGCAGAGAAGCAATGCATGATCTAGCTGTGACCTACAGGAGTAGGTTTGCTAATGCTTCATTTGCTGAAGTTCCTAACTTCTACGTGTTTGGCAAGAGCAACCCTTAAATCTAATGCCAATAAACAAGAAAATTATTTGCTGTGTCTTTAAATATTCTTCAAGCTCTGGCTCTCGAGGTTACGCATTATGCTACTGAACAGTCCTCTGACTGTCACTGGATTGCTAACCATCTTGTTATTTTCCCGTGTAGTCTAATTTGCCAAAACGTAAACACAGCTCCTAACGCTTTCAGAGCAGAAATTCACCACTTACATATGAAGGAGATCAGTAGAATTAAGAGCAAAATTCAGTTGATACCAGAAGTAACTAGCAGTAATTACGGTTAAAATACTAAATGTGAATACAAAAAATAATGCTGAAAACCTTTAATTTGTTGGCAGTAATTAACACAATTGTAGCCATCTCTCCTTTATTCATTACATCTTCATTCTGTCATTTAGAACTATTTATAGTGACACTGGGTTGATTCACCATAATTTCCTTCCACCCACAACCATTTTATGTAATTTTTTCCTCCCGTAATTTTAACTTAATGGTACTTTTTTTCCCATTGCCATCTGCTGATATAAACTAACCTGTCTTACTATAATTAAAAAAAAAAAATCAGGGGTCAGAATAGCACCCATTGAGCAGCATAATTTTAGAGTGCACGTTGATAATTTTTTTCCTTCTAATTCTGCAAATGCAAATTACCTCAATGAGGGAACAGAGTGGGTAGTGAAAAAGTGTTTATTCTACATTTAGAAACAGCGAGCCTAGCAAAGTAATAAGTTCTGACATTTAAGACCTTTCTATCTTCTATTATATGAATATGAAATATGAATGATTTTATGCTTCTATTCTCAAAAATGCCATTTCCAATCTAGCCTCGATCAAAGTGATAGAAAATCAGAATAAATATACAGTGTAATAAGATACAGAAAATACACAGTGGACACCGAAGACAGCATACATTTAAAACAGTCTCGAAAAAAATCAGTTCAAAATTCACCTGGAATGTTCCTCACTATTTCCTTGATTTTTCTTTAGGCACTGTAGGAAGCCATTTATGTTTCAACTCAACAAAAGCACAATTCAAATACTAAGCTCCACCATGTCCCAAAATGTTCTGTCCCCAGTAAATGCTCTTAATTGGCATAATGTCACAGCAGTGACAACTTCAGCTTCCCTCATTGCACAGGTTTCACAAAAATTGCCCAGTATGCAGCAAGCTAAACTGGAGATTACATTCCAGCAGTTCTTAATTCACAGGTCATATATTAAGAACCAAAAGGCAGACAATTATACAGACGGCTGTTATTTCAAAATCCTATTTAAAACCTTAGTGGAAGGAATATCGGACAGATTATTTTATACATAAGGATGTTTGCACAGAGACATCTGGCTGTACGAAAACAGAACACACAATGGACCGAGACACTGGCAATGTCCTGCAGTATTTTACATTTGATATACTTGATCTTTGATATAAAAGTATGATAATTATTCTTCTGGGAAGCGGCCTGAGCTGTAAGATGCGCAAAAGATCCAAAGCTTTGCAGTTCTTGTGAACATCTAGACAGCAGCATGGTTCCTCACGATCAGCTCAATAAGTGACTCAGATAACCTTGCAGATGCATACTTCCAGTTAAGAGTTAATACTCCTTCAATATGATATATACTGAAGTAACTCCTGGGATGGAAAGGTATTTAATGCTGGGTAGGAAGTCTGTCTACTTAACCGTGTGCTTTCAAAATCCAGTTCTAAATGCCACCATCAACCAAACAGAAGATAAATACTACCTTCTGTGCCGACGTGTCTGATCAAATGGGGAAGAACCTACCATTAAGTTACATGCCAAAAATTAAATTCCAAATACACCCGAGAAAACAGTAAAGTACTTGTGTGTGGCTTGTAAATAAAAGCTACACTCATTGATTACAATATTTAGTATGAATTACCTACTGAGCTTTCAAAAACAAGTCTATTCAGAGCACTGCAAAATATTCCTATGGATGGAAAAAAATTCCTCTGTTTAGGAGCTCTCACTTCAGCTTTGGATTACTTGCCATCAGCTCTGTGTCCATGCAGCAAAGTTCATTTTGCTCTCACCAACATATCACTTTATTTTAAATAAAAATTAATTATTGATCAGGACACCAATTTACCAGCATTTGCTTGGACTATGTGGACACAGTACATGTAGTTTAGTACTTTGCTTACATATATATGTACACACATATGTAACAAATCAACATTAAATTGCATCTGTTATGACACGTATAAAACTCAAAATGCGTCTGTAAAAGTACCTATATACATCCACATACTAAACCCTGCAAGCCACCTATATGCATGTGTATGAGTAAGCACAAACATTTCAAACACATACATTACACT
Organism: Buceros rhinoceros silvestris; assembly: GCF_000710305.1. NCBI lineage: Eukaryota > Metazoa > Chordata > Aves > Bucerotiformes > Bucerotidae > Buceros > Buceros rhinoceros. The sequence continues at coordinate 108,065 of NW_010407639.1, read as the reverse complement.
TCAGCTGTGCATAAACAGTATCATCCTCAACACTATCTGAGAACAGTTTAAAGAGTGGAGTAAAAATCAGCAGTGGAAAAAAATCAATTTCTCTTCCTTGCAAATGTTTGCTAAATGTAAATGCTGATATTCTGCTCCTTGGAAGAACGTTTGTCTGCATGTGGCGTTTCTTGATAAAAAGCTTTAAAGTCCCAGGTTTCTCTAGATAAACCCCCCTGGCTTACTGATGCATGAACGCACTGAAATTGAATTACTGTACAACAGCAATTACTTTTCACAGTAGAGTTATAATGAGAATCAGCTTCACAATGAACACCAGGTCGCTACCGTAGGAAAAGGTAAGAAAATGAAATCTTTTATTTGCATTTTCCACTGCAGTAATGATAGTTGCCTTAAACAAAAATAATCCTTAACACTTGATTTGCCATCTTACAAGTAAATCAACAATCATTTTTACAGGATTGTTTACTTGCAAAGAAACACTAATAAAAATAGAAATTTAACTGCATAGCTACTTTCAGTAACAGCTTTTTGAATATTCCCTAATAGCTTATTTATCTTTCATTTTGCTTTCTTTTTCAATTTGCTCAATCTTCCTTTGGTTCTTTTCCTATGACACCATTAGCTAGGAAAAGTAAAAGCACAAAACGAACAGTTTTAACTCCATCTCTTTTTCACTATCTAGTTTATTGCAGAAGTCATTTGGTACTGAGCATTGTGTCATCACGCTCTATTCCTCTGCAGTTACAAATGAGTGGAGTCACTAAAGTATTATAAAGCTTTCTAAAACATAAATAAATACTTTAAGAAATCACAGCTAACTTGAAATTAAGACTGACCAAGCACATTTCCTACGAGTGAAAGCACTAAAAGTCCAGGAAAAGCAACTGAAGCAGCACCACAAGTGACAGCAGACTACACAAGGCTCTCCGAGGGATCATTTGGGTTTGGCTGTAAAACCAAACCCACTGCTGAACAACGCAGTAAACATTTCCACTTATGCCACCTCATGGGCAGTAAGATTTTTCCCAACTTGAATATCAGTCTTAAAGATAAATGGATACACCTACATCTGTCACAGCTAGAAACAAAGCATCAGAGACACTGAATTAAAACCACTCTTCAGTGGTTTTAACTTAAATATTAGGGGGAGACAAAAAAAAAAGTTGCTCGCAAGGGTTTCCATCAGTAAGTAGATGACAAAAGGTTATATAATTGGTTTAGCACTTTCAGTTTTCCATTTATTTTATGTATCTGACAGCACAAAAATAGGACACTATGATAGAATAATTGCATACTGAAGGGTAATTCAAATGGGATGAATATGATAAAAATCACACTGAACCAACTAATCACTGTGAAAAGCGATAAGAGAGAAAGATAGAAATTCAACCAGAATATAAAGTGGGAGCAGGGAGAAGAGAGTTCAAATGTGATTAGTAGCTTGAAACAAGTTAATGTGTTTGAAAGCATAAAACAAAACAACACCAACAATAAAAAACAAACCTGAAGGCCGTTCCAAGCCATCCTATTTCCATCTTTCCAGGTCAGTCTTCTTGGCCTTTTCTACAAATTAAACATTTTATATACTGTGGCTTTCTGAATAGTTGTCACAGATTGGTATATCTGCTAGAACCTGAAAAAGTATGTTGATTAAAGTGTTTTACCTAAAAAGTAGTTTTAATTAAACCATGACATCCATATCTACTTGAAGCTATTTCAATGAGCAGTGTAGGGTAACAATCAGGGCTAACACTGGAAAACGTTTTCTGAACACTTGGATCTGAGTGCTCACAATGGTCACCCCGTTATTTCTAGGGCTGAGAAATATTTCGTAAGGTACTCTTCATTTAGTATTTACCCCAACACTGTCACCAGCATATCTAAAACATTACAGGGAATTCTAGGTTTCAGTACTCTTCACACAAGTTTCCATCAAAAGCTTACGTCAAAATTCTATTGCTTTAGAGGCAAGATAATGCAGCATTTACTTTGCCTCAGCATGGAGCAGAGGTCTTAGGTCCATAGGAGCTTTGTAACTCCTATTTTGACTCTCCAGACAGGATGAGAAAATTAGCTATGACGTACCAAAAATGGAACTCATGCAAAATCTGCACTGTACCAAATGATTTTGTACTTACCAGGACATAAAATACTAAGTACTACTTACTACCAGAACATAAAAGGTCACTCACCACATGTCTAGCAACCAAGAAGAACCACATTATGTAATTACTCAAAAAAACCCAAACAAACAAAAAAACCCACCAACTTTATTGGAAGGTACACTAAATAGGTAATTTTTAAAAAGAAGTCACCCTGTCCAAACCAAGCTTCTAGCTTCCTTTCCAAAGATGGAAACCTTCCAAAGAACACTCTGGATTTCCGTCACTTTCCAGCACTAAAATGCTTTCACGCAATACTATACGCATGGTTTAACTTCACAGAATTTGGGCTTGTTTTTACTCGGAGCATGGTCACCTGTGATGATCCTATATTTTTTATCCTCCTAAGATAAAAACATCAGTTGTACGAAGAGTCGAAACCAGTTCTAAACACAGAAATGTTAGAAAACATTTGTTACAAGGTTCTAATCGAGAGACAAACTGCTCTTCCCCAATAGCACTCCTCACAGATGGAACAGAGCTCCTCTGACCAAGCACGAATCTTGCTGGTCACTTTTCATTCTAAACAAGTGCTGCTCCAGAAATGTTTTTTTTCACATTCTTATGATCCCAGGGCAGCAGTTTTGTCTGCTAAGGGACAAGGAAAACGCCACCCTCCCACCCCAAGTCAATATTCTTCAGGCTTCTGGAAGCTGTTGCACTCAAAGTGCAGTTTTTCTCTGAAAAACAGACTGCAAAAATAGCAATGTGGGGTTCCATGTTTATTGTCTTTCTCTGCTTCCTTGCCAAGAGTGCTCAGTTTACAAGCTGAAATACGTTTTACTTTGCTGCCAGCCCAGAAAATTCAACCTCTAAAACGTAGCCAAATTCCTTCCTCCCTTTTGCACCACAACCAATATTAAAAGGTTGAAGGAGAAATTTTGTCTACAATTACACGAACGAAACCCCTCTCCTTGGTTGATGCCTTCCACTCCACCGCAGCTGAGACACAAAGACCTTCAAGTCAACTGAGCAGACAAACCTGGCTGAAATGAGTATCTGGTGGTAAATAGCATCAACCATAATGTCCTGTTGTTGAAGTGATGTAACAGCAACTACTGTTACAGCCAAACACCTAAATTTCTAGCAAAGAATAATGCAAAATGAAAACTACAACAGGAATACCTGTTATTCTTTAGGACATGCATGTTACAATATAGCAAATCATAGAAGTCAGAACTTTTTCTTTTCTTATAGTAAATCTAATCTAACAGGGCACCAAAACTACTACCAAAGAAGGATCAGAACGGAGATCCAAAAAATCCCCCAAAACACCAACACCTACAGATGTACAGAAAGCTCCACGTAGTCACTTAACGATCACCACCAAGTTGCCTTTAGAGTGATGTAGTATTTACCACACTTAGAGGACTTTGGGATTTAGTCCCATTTGAGGTGTCTGCATCTTTTCCTAGATTTGAACTAAAGGACAGTTACTGAGCTCAGAAGATTCCCTGCAATTTTTAAAATCACTTTTATAATAGTGAGCGGTGAAATTAAATCTGCTTTGGTTTGATATTTTGAAAAGTAACATTTTAACACACAGCCATATATAGTTATGTTTTACTGAACCCAAGTGATACCTTACAAACACACACAGGAGACTGGTAGTCCAAATCGTTACACCCCTCTTGCATTTATCTATTGGTGGTATAAATAATGTATATCTATTCTCTTGAACACTGCTGCTAAAATACTTCTGAACATTTTAGCGTTTCCACTTCAGCACCTTCAATCACTAGTACAGCCTTCAGAGCAGAGCCTAAATGATGTACTTTGTTTTACATCACAAAATGAAAGAGCAGATTGACCTGCTGCTTACCCGTACGGCTTCAGACTTCTTATGAAACATTTCTTCCATATTCTTTGCTAACTTTTTCACAAGCTGAAGGCCATCAATTTCTTCTATTGCAACATCCTTCTCATATTCTTTGTATTTCTAGAAGAAAAAAAGTGAGAAAAGAATTAGGGAAAAGTTATTCACAGTGAACCAGCTGAAATTTTGACATTATTAGTTTCATGTTACAATTTTGCTGATGTGCTTCATTTATTTGATGTTTATTTGTGTGACAGAAGGATCCTTTGTGCCAAGACACTGCCACAAGGATAGAATAACTGGGCAAGAACGAGAACTCCATTGGGAAATAGAAATATTTATCTCGTGCACTGTAGGAAAATGATAATTGCCCTTCAAAATGTTTAAATTACCCCTCCACACAACTGAACAACAGCCAAAAAAAAGTAGTAAAAAATCCTCATATCTCATCCAAAAATCATTTAAAACTAGTGATATGCTTGGCAATCTACTGTGCCTTAGCAACCTAGAATCCTCCTCCGCAGCTGAACTCCCTGTAGAGGTCTATTTCACAAGCTTTATACAATACTGACATTATTAGAAGCTTATCTAGATATTCTTGATTTTTCATGCAGGGAAAACCCGAAGTAAACAACATAAACATGAGTCTTTATCCGAAAGCAAGCCTAAGAATATCCTTTATACAATATGGATGAGCATTACCTTATGGTCTCTCCTCACAGCATGAATAGCTCTCAAACTAAGCACTAAAAATACATTCAAAACAATTTTTATCCTCTATTTTCTGCATATCAACATTTTTCTTTATCAGTGTTACAATGAAGCTTGTAAGAATATAATACACAAAAGAACCGGCATTCAGTGGTAAGAACATTCCTCTTTCCCGCTACAGCCTGTACTCTCAACAAGTGATGGCTTTTAGTCTAGCTACTATTTAAAACATGTATGGTTGTGACCACTGCTATTACTAAACTAATCATTGCTTATTACCAAACCCTTAACTTAGCCGCATAGTTGTACCTCCATGATAGCACAAGGAAGATGAAAAGCATACCTGGCTTCTGCCAGCCTTAGCCCTATATGCAAAAAAATACCTTACAAACCTGCAAAGCAGATTCTTGAGGCAACCCACAGCACAATACTTGAGTCAATAAACCGAGCTGGTATTATTAAAAAGACTTACCATTAAAATTTGTCTGCAGAAATAACATTATCTCCAAATCTTACATAACTCCAGAGAGAGAAGGAAGAATAAGGGCATCAAAAACAGTGGCTCAAAGCACTTGGATGAACACTAAAATGATCAAAACAGCGAGGCAGGAGCAGTCATTCATTTCCTGCCTGCTGATAGAAGGAAGGACTCCGCTATAAGAGAATGCCTACACATATCGTACCTATTTCTTCTGACAAAACTAATTTCAAGGCAAAGTGACACTTTGGACTTGCTTTGAACTTTATACTTTTCTATAAAAAACTTGTGTGAATGTTTTGATAAGCAAATAACAGTTGATAAAACATCATTCCTGACAATTTCAGAAGCAGGTGGAAAAATTCAAAGTTGTGGGTAAATATTAAGACACCGATTTTTTTTCATATTCTGTACTTCCATTAATAACTTAATTTTTTCCACACTATTTCCTGTTATGAGGCTCTGTTCTAGCTGGGGCTTGAATAATAGCCAAGGCAATCTAAGAACCCTCAAGCAGACCACCAGCATCATGCTCCCTGGAGGCAGGAGGGGAGATTTGGGGTTTCTCCCCTTAGCCTGCATTTAAATCCCAGAAGCAGAGTTCTGATTTCAACTCTGCAAGTTCATTTATGCCATTTCTGAACTCACTACTCTTCACTTTGAAAAAAAAAATTTAGGATAGCACAGTGATTTGTGTAAAAAAAATTAATATTTTTAGATTTATTTACTGAAGAAGCTACAAGAACACAAACTAGAGAGAAGCAAATGTTATTGTAACAAATACTATGGTGATAAAATGCAGTAAATTGTCTGACCACATCTCACAGGATTTGAAGCCTTGGAGAATTTAAAACAAATGAAACAAAATGCACCTTCATGAACTACTATCCTATTTATTATGTCAACAGATCAAGTACAAATTTGAATCACTTATTTCAAGCTGCACAGATCATGTTCAACATATCAAATTCTGATTAAAACTTTCCTTTAGACTTGACCTTCAAGTTCTTCGAAAGTATTCTTAAATGAATCACTTCAAGAGACTGTTTTCAGGTCATCAGATTTATTGATTTAAGCTTTGCCATCAAGTGAAGAAAACCAGGTGATTATTCACTGCTTTTGTCTGAAAACTGAACGGTACAGTTGAAGCTGACGAATTTTCTAGGCATAGAGATTCGTATCGTATAGTCTATTAGGCTACTGTGAGAACACTTCATAATTTTGAGTAACTACTGCTTTTGAAAATTAATAAAAACTTGCACTAAAAGAAAGATGGATTTAACTGATAATTTATGATTTTATAATTACGCTAGTTCATAATATGTACATTCATTTTTGCTTAATTTAAATGCCAAAGTTCCAATACACACAAAAAAATTAATTGGAGGAAACAGACGATATTATTTCAGTTCTCTTTGAAAAGACCACACATCTTGCATGGTGCATATCTAGCCAATTGTTGGAAACATTTGCAACAAAAATTTTTTTTTTTTATTTGCTTGACTATTTACTTGATCTGCAAGACCTTGGCAATCAAAAGGTTTACATAATAAGAGGTTTACGTAAAGTGTATTTTACATTCAGTATTTCATTGCCATAAAAATACTTCTATTATTTTTTCAGCCATTAGTGGAAGGTTCCAAAACAGGAGAAATTATGTGGTTGGAAAAAACACCAGCTGTTTTCAGTATCCTTGTGCTCTAGTGATTGTGTCTGGAGGGAAGAGGTGCCAGCTCCGTCGGTGCGTGCCTATGCGCTGAGTACATCGGAGTGCACGAGGCTGGGAATTCAGGTTCAATCCAGAAAGCGGTTTGATTTTATAATAATTATTAAGGCAAGAAACCTGAATCACAACAGATAGCGATAAAAATAAAAACACAATTAAAGTGTAACAAAGGCCGTCATTAATGATGGATTCTCTTCCTTTCCCCGCAGAGGCTCTCTGACCTACAGGCTCTCATCATTTCCCTACCACTAGGTTCTTATTTATCAAATTTGGTTTTGATTTAATTAAATTAGCCAAAACGGCAAAGACATAGTCCCTTTGAAATAAATTTGAAATGGTTTTAAAATGAAATTATTGATTTTATTTTGATGTAATCTTGAGAAAACAGCAGCGTCCCACTACAGCAGCAATTAAGCAAAATGCTGTCACAGACAGTGGTGAAAAACACTAGAGCTTCTGATCCAGGGCATCCTTTATAGCCCAAACTTGCACCTACCTTGTAGTACCGCTACTCTGAATGGCTCTTTGAAACAATGCCTTAAAGAGCAGCCATTTCCCTCCACTGCACAAATTATGAAATTGATGATAAAGTGTTTTGTTTATTAAAAAAAAATCAAACCCTCAATTTTTTTTTCCAATTTTCTAATTTTATTCCAATAAGAGATACTGGAAAATTCTCATCAATGCTTGTAACATACCCAGTAATACATTTGTATTGTTATTAAAAGGAAACTTAGCCTTAACTTTGCTATAAATAATTGTTTTGCATAGCAAGAGTGTGCAAAAACACAGAGTCACAGTTGATAAGTCGATTTCAAATTGTCTAAAAGATTGACCAGATACAACTTCTTATTTGTTGTGTTATTAAAAAAAACTACTTGAAATGCTGATTCTTTCTGCTTGCAAAAAAATCAGCATTTTGTAAGAAATTCCCTAGAGAGACAAGAACATTTATCATCTGAGAAAGCACACAAAAATACATTATTTCTTCAGTATCTGTTTTGCCAGATCATTTCACATAAGCGCCAGGGAAAGACCGACAGTACTTCACTGTCAGAACTTTTAACGCTTTCCGTGGGTTTTGGCGTGGGGCTGTTTTCTTGCGTGGTAAGTGATCATCTGGAAATAACGTTCCAGAAAGCTCTCTGTACAAAGCTCAGGTCTGAAGCGTTTAATGCAGCCCAAGTATTTGGCATTGGAACAACAAACACACACACCCCAACAAAACAAACGAGCCCAAACCAAACAAAAACCCCACACCAAAACCCCTGCAGCTTGTGATCAAAGCAGAAAAAAGTCCCCTCTTGAAGCAAGACGACTTCAGAAAGATGCCACGTCAGCTACAGTTTGAATTTTTTTCTCTTTGTTTTTTCTCCAAAGAGAAACATTGCGACACTGCCAGTGTAAAATGAGAGTACAGAAACACGCACGTTTCATTAAAACGCCAACTCGTGATTTCAGTTAGTATCTGCTGCCAGAGGAAAGGCTGCGCCTTGCTTGAACTGTTTAAACCTCTTTCAGACACTCTGCCGTACAAGCCCGAACAGCGAGTCCCCTTGGCGCAGAAGTGCTGACTGAAGGCCCGCATGAGTTAATTGGCTTATTAGAACTATTTTAATTCTGTATTTGAGATGTCCTGACAATCAGATGTCACCAACAAGGCTGCAGAAAGCTTACAGCTAATAGAATTTGCATCCTTTAATGTGGCTTATTTAGCTACAGAGTCAAAAGCTGTGTCAGTCTCAACAAGAGTTCTGACTCAGTTAATTCTTAACCCCCAAACCCATGGAGTTCTTCACTAATGTTGACTTTCCTACCCAAAGTTCCCTTGGATTTTTAAGTCAAGTTCTTCTAGAGTGTAGGGATCAGAAGGTTGATAACATACTACATTTCTATTCATCAAGAAAAAAATGTTTTTTCTCTCACTAATCTATGCCCCATTGCAATCTAAAAGTAAATCTCACATTTATTTTTTTAATGCTCTTCTCATTGTAAAATGATTTTTATGCGTACGTTATTAACACTACTGCACAAAATTTAAAACAAATGGCATTTATTCAGCGTGCTTTAAAAACACCTACTCCTTTTAACATTTTGTGAGGTTTGGTTTTGGCTTGTTTTTCTTTTTTTTTAATCATTAAACCCAAAACATACAATTTATGTGAAGCAAATGGACAACGTAGTCACATTATGTGCCTTTAATATTAACATTTCTGTCAAAATTTGAAGAGCTATGCACAGAGCAAGGCTCTCCACTATCAGCAAAATACGGCTCTGAGCTTTTGAATCAAAACCAAGAATATAAGCTGCTCTTGATGTGGAAAATATCACAGCATTTTATACCACAATATTATTTTAAAATAATACCCATGTTCCAATTGATGGATCACAAACAGTAAAAGCTCAAACCTTACGTCTCGAGCTCGTGCAGTGCTCTACCACATCAGCACACACCCCTTCTACACGAGAGATGGTAGAGCAATTCCTAGCAGAAGATTAAAAATCTACAGCACAGCCTCTAAATGCTTCATTAGAAGTGATGGGTCGCTAATTATATATGCGTCGTTGGAATAAATCTGAATTTGAAGCCAAATAAAAAGCAGTCTACAGAACTACATGTGCATTTGAGTGGGAAACTGAGCTTTTCCCCTGAGCAGAAGGGTACTCAGATGGCACTACCGCAGCAGAGACATCAAATACAGATGGTGCACTCCTCTGATAGACTCATCTGTGAACGTCTCCCGAGTAAAAGATTTTGTATTTTCCCATTATCACATTGACCCTATAGGGGTGGTGGTTTTTTTTCAACTAGAGTGACGCTATTATGTCGTTATTCTCTGGTCCTCCTTACTCTAAAATCATTCGGTGGGGCAACTTTAAAGGCCTTAAAATAGTAAGACTCACTTTTTATTTTGTTGTTGATGGCTGGTGAGCATTATAAACAAAATTATTTTAGTTTAGACCTGGTATGGAATTTTTCATCCTCAGAGCTCCAAGGACTATATAAAATGAGTATCTAGGATAACCTCCATTTTGTACATGAGGATATTGGGATATACAAAAATGCAGTGACATGCCCACTGTCACACGACAAAGAGAACAAGCTCTCTTGGTTATTCTTCCCGTGCCCTGCCCAACAGACCACAGATAACTTTGTGGAGTTCAGCTCGATCTGCGTGGCAAGATGAGCCACAATGGCACACTTCTCCTCACCCTGACATTCAAGAACTCCTGGATAATTGGGAGTTTGTGTTACACCACATTACACACTCCTATTAACCTTTGCTGACCCTCTTTGTGCTGATGAAATCCGTCAGCAATGACCAGTGTGATAGCACACTCCTTTTCTGCAGAGAAATTTTTATTCACTTCATCAAATGGCTCCAAGGAGCTCTACGTTAGCCTGTCCCAGTTGACTTTTGCCACATGCTAGTGTCTGAGAAACTCTCTGTTGCCTCAAACTCTCATTTAGTTACTTTATAAAATACACTTTGAAATGCAAAATATGGAAGTACTTATTGCATAGCGTTTTACTATGATTAGCTACTCAAAGCTGTAGCAGGTATATTACAGCCAAATATCAGCTAGTCTGGGAAATCTGTTATCATCAGCAAACCTGCTTTCTTTGCAGAGTAATTTACACACAATGTAAGTATTTTATAGTCATTGCAAGGGCACTATATCCCAAGCATATTTAATCTTTAGAAATATTTATTTTTGACCTATTCTTACCTCACAGCTACAGGCAAGCGCTACGAAACCAAATCAATTAAAGACTGAGCTGAATGGTAACCAAAACCAAACCAAGCAACCCAATTCCTGATTCAGCAATATTCCTCTGCCCTGACTGTGAACTGTGTCCACACAAGCTATCTCATCCAGCCTTTGCACAGCCGGATACCACGTAAACAGCAAGAACAGGAAGCATCTTGAATACACCCCCAGTGAAAACAGCTGGGCTAGTGAGGAAAGATACTAGAAGCTACTCTACAATACAGAGTATTTCTTACCACAAAATTTACAGTCACATTGGTGATGCACAGATTATAACACTATCTAATCAAGAGACAACGAAATGCACTCCAGTAGCTTCAAATACTTGCTCTCTAAAACTAATTCTGTATTGCAGTTTTTACTTGAAGGAGTTAATAAGTCTCCTCCTAAACAACCATCACCAAAAATGCATGATCCAAATAAAAATCTAGTTAGGAGATCTAATTCTAAGCAGTCGAGCAGAAGTCAGGAATATATTCCCAACTTTCCCTTAACAAAGTTGCTTTGGGTCTGGCCTAACTAGAGTAACAAAAAAACATCTGAGAAGGTTTGTGTGGCTGCAGCCTCCAGTCTCAAGTGGCAGAGGCCAAAGGGACTTGGGACTCCTTTGCAAAGGACTGCCAGCTCACCGTCCTTTCTGACCATAAACTCAATCATACCGAAAATGGTTGGAAAAGCCAATTACCGTCTTGTAAATTCTTTTAGACTTCTGAAACAAGCCACCGTGGATGTTTTAAGAGGCAGTTAACCAAAACTATTTAAAACTGTTTAGGAATATATTTTGCAGAAGCTATCTATGAAATCATACACAGCTTTTGTCGCCATTTTAGAGGAGGACATAAAGCCCTCACTTAAACCACAAAAGAACATTTTGGAACTGCCCTGAAGATTACTTTTGCCATAAAGACATCCTTCATACTCTTGAAAACTCACTACAGTATTTCACACGAACTGCTTTAAACAATGAACAAGAAAAGCCCCATAGATACAAATCTGCAGAATCACAATATGACCAAGAAGGCATGTTCATCCAAGGCAAAGCCATCACTGTATTTTCAGGTGAAAGCAAGTGTATTAGAAGCACGTACATCTAATCTGCTCCTCACAAAAAGTGTGAGGAAATTTGAGAACGCAGCCCTTTCATCCTGGATAGCTACTCTGAGTCACTGAAGATTCAGAAGTAGGGAACCTGACAAATTACTATTTTCACCATTTTCTCAGCTGTGATGAGATACTACAACATTTTCTTTTGTACACCAAACTGCACTGGTCTTCTCTGAAAGCTTTTATGGTTACTGGAAACAAGGACAGCCAAAAGAGACAGCATGCTTTGTGCTGTAAGGTCACAGGATACAGCCACAAAACTAATTCTTTCAAAAAGACTTCTTCAGAATGTTTTTTCTCATTACGCTTTCTTTTATCACTGTGTGTCTCTCTCTCCTTATTGTTCTGTTTCTGTGGACCTGTGCTTTCTCCTCTGTCTGAGGACCTGTGCTTGCCTCACACCCAGCCGTTGGTCGGGCTGTCAGCATTGTTGTACACTTTCATTAGGCAATGCTTATTTCCCAGTCACAGAAAAACTAGGCAATTGTCTCCCCATCTTCCATGCTTGTCCCTCAATTAGTAATAAAATAAAATGAGCAAGGAAGAAAGCTGAAGACAAAGTGAAGTACAGACACATAAACTGAAGCGCATTCTGAAGACGAACCTTTGCTTAGCAATAGCCATGTCTTGTGGCAAGATTTAAAAGCACTGCTCACCCAGAATAGCCAACCACCATCGTTCCTCAGGAAAAGAAACCTGTTATCTCATCTCCTGGGGACACAAACCCTGTTCACAATTTGCCCTGTTCTCTGTAGCTAACATTCATCTGCTTGGGTAATACTCCTAAACCTTCACCCTTCGCACTGTGCAGGACCCTCCAACGTTAACTCTTAAATGGGCTTTATTTCACTGTTTGTCACTATAAAGGACATAGCACTGATGCCTGCTCTTAGATCTCATGGTTGCACTTTTCTGTAGCCACCTGATAAAAGTATTTGTATTGATTTAGGATTTTAGACAGGTATCAGAATACTACGTATGAAAGTGGCCTAAAAACAAGAAAAAGCGTAACATCTGAATATCTGCACTCAGCTGCCTAAATTTATGCTTCCAGTTCTTCATTTCATCACTGAACATGATTTTTTTTCCCCAAAAATCTAAAGACCCCTCAGTCACAAAGCCAGCAATGTCAGCATATTCTCAGCATCTCTGAAAATCAGACCACCTGCACATGGGCTGTGTGCAGATGTCTTGTGAAGAATTCAGCAGGGTAACCATAAAAAAAAAAAATTTGGAAACCAAACTGTAGTATTTGGCACTCCCTGGAAGTGTGAAAACACATTTGTGGTTTTGCCACACAAGCCAATGCTTTTCACTTTCATGTGTGATTCTCAATCATTTATAAAACGTCAGAAGAAACAACACAGACTGACTAGCCTTGCTGTACATTTGGGTAGAGTACGTTCACCATGCCTTCCTCCGAACCTCATAAAACAAACTGAGAAGCACACAAGGAAAAACAAAGGGTTAAAGTTTGATTGCTAAACCACGTTCAATCCAATATTTAATAACTACCTTTGAAAGATTGTAATATGATATAAACTAGTGTCCTGTATGACAGGACTTGCCCAGACCTTTCTCTCTTCGGACCATTTAGCCATAACACTGGCATGCCACTACATCCCAATGGGTTTCTTTCCCCTCAGTTTTTTCTCTCTTGCACTCTTAAAACTGAAGCTTGAAACCTAGTCAAAAAAAAACCCCCTGTGCATAAAACAATGAACACATCAAAACCACAGCAAGAACTGCTTGTAGTTCTGGCTTTGTTTTTGACTTTTTTTTTTTTAATGAAAATTGGATTAATAATCTACAGACTAAGAGCCTTTATACCATATCATACCCATACTATACCCTGGGCAGGTATCCCAAAACATCACTGCAGATAGTAAATAAACACACTGAGAAATGTAGAATTTTTCAGAGAGGAGGGTGAAGCATATCAGCCTCAGTCTCAGTCCTTATTTTCCCCTGAAACCGAAAACTGAAGATATTTTATTGAAGTGTACGTATCTCCCTAACGATATCACCTTCATCAAAATGTATGTCAAAAAACTAACCAGCTTCAGAGCCTCTACTTAGAAATGTGTACAGTCTCATGCCTGTATTACAGTCTTGTCCTTTTTTCCTCCCTTACAAAAAAACTAAAACCAAACAAATGAAAAAAGAAAACCAAACAACAGCAAAGAAGTTGACTACCAAGCTCGGGTAGATTTATTTATGTGCCAGCATTTGATCAGATTGGAAACATTTCAACAACTCGCCAGTTAAGTGCTGATTTTGCAAAATTAAAAAACTTTTGCCCAAATATAACAAAATCAAATTTGAATCAAACCTATTCTCAAGTTAATCATCTGACTCAAGAGTCTATAGTAGAGCACAAACGAATACGTTTATCAGAAAGCATGGAGCTTTCGCACTAGAAAGGACATTACAACAGCTTTGCTTTGCTTGGTCAATAAACCACCACTAATGATAATGTATCTGTGAATTAAAGATGCATCAATCTGCATAGCAGAGAATAGAAGCCATGAATAATAGCCAAATCAATACTATGAAGTTGTAAAGAATACAGTGTGCTCTCCTTCAGGCTAATGGCAATTAATTTACTTTTGCTCCCTTCACACATGAGAGGAAGCTAGTAGAAGAACTTTAATCACATAGAAGTTGTTAATTAGAAAAAGAACACATACTGTTACTCCCTTACTGTATCTTTTCTTTTCACACAGTTATAGCACTATAAAAAAACTACTGTATTTGCACACATCTAGAGAAAACAGCTTGTGTTGTAGGAGCATGTTGATAAAGTGCCTGATATTTTCAAGTACCGCAGTTTGAAAGCTTGCTTCTTAAATAAAAGATCTTGTTCTAGTTGGAATTTCTTTCGTATAAACAGCCAATGTCTACAATCACATTTCAACAACAGAAATACTCTACTGGGGAATATACGTAGAGGAATGTTTTGAGCCTTAGTGGTTCACTACACCATAACGGAAAGCCTTTGCACTGAAAAATAGTATGATTGCTTATGCTTATTTGATTCAACTCCACTAGTTAATTAAAAAATGCCCTTTTTGCAATTAAAAAAAGATGAGGTCTAAATGATCATCAGCTAAGGAAATCAAAGATTGCTCAGGAAATAAGATGTGATGGTTTTGTACTTTGAGTGTTTGCAAGCCTCGAGAAGAGGAAACATGATAAAGCTACTGGTTCTCCGGTTTTAAAACAGTGCCATCGCTTTCTGAAGAACAGAATTTTAATATTTGTTGTGTTTGAATTCTTTTATAGAATTGCAGAATTATTTCGGTTGGAAGAGACCTTCAAGATTACCAAGTCCAACCGTTCATCCAGCACTGCCAGGTCACCACTACGCCACATCCCTAAGCACCACAGCTATAAGCCTGCAGAGTAATTAACACATGCTTGAGTTAAAATGACAATCTCCTGTTGAAGCAGGTAGAACAAGCCAGCACTTAAAGCTTTCTGTGTGTGAATTTGGGTACCAGTGGTCATTCATGACACTCAACACATCCTTCTGTAGTTTTGCTAAACTCATGTCATCAAAGTCAAAAAGGACAACTTAAACATTTGTTTACCAGCAAATGTGTAAAAGGTTCATAATGTAGGGTTGCATCTCCACCTCGTGAGCTTTCTAAAAAAGTTTTGCTGTGAAAGAACATAACAGATATAACCAAGGGCAGAATAATTTCCAGCACCAGACCTTGTCATGTTAAAGTACTGAAAAATTATAAAAATGAAAGTCAGAAAAATTATTTAGATTCTTGTCAAAAATCTACCCTGCAACATAAACACCCCGAACTTACTTGCAGGTTTCCTCTTTTCATAAAAATACAATTTGTCCTTATTCCTACAAACGTACAAAGAACAGCGTTCATCAATAAAATTTCATTGCGGCAGCGGCTCTTCTGTTTGCGTTTGGAGGTACAGCAGAGGCTGTTCCGCGTGCACAGGACTGCCAGAAGCATACATCTGTTTGTGCAGTTCTAGCTCAGTAGTTTAAGGAATGAAGTATCACCTCATTACAGAACTGCCATGTATGAGTGAATTTGTGGAGCTTGCCCTCCTCACAGGCAGACAGTTCTAATCTCCTTGCAAACCACGGTGGCAGCACAGAGATGAAGTGTTAAGCTTATCAGGCCTCATCTGTACCATCACCTACTTAGTTAAGCCCAGGCCATCCATTTCTCTGTCATTTCTTTGTTCTTGAGGTGCCTGAATGCATAATAGCCACTAGCGAAAGATGCAAGATATCTTTAAGACTTCACCATAAAACCACCTTTATTTTTTTCTAAATGCAGTCTGAAAACAGCTCACAAGCACCATTTTAACCACCGACTGCAGTACCTGCATTTTTTCTAACACTAGAATTCCATCTTGTACTATCAGGACATAACCTGTTACAATAAATCCACTCATTTATTTTATATTAACTTTCTATATTTGCACAGAAATTCCTAACTGAAAGAAAGCCTGTATTGTTATTACAGTATGACAATTGGGAAGGGTCCTGGTAACTGAAAACCTTCGGGCATAATGGGAACAACTGTGTATTCAACCATTCTTTTGGGGCAGCATCAAGCAAAATCAGAGTTCTGTTTCAGTCACAAAATACGGATTTTTCTTAAGTGGCTTTTTAAGAGGCATCCAAAAAGGCTGCCTGTAATGTATTCCAAGTACAGTTGTGTTTTAACCATTCGCTTTCAGTAACGTAACTATGCTGTCAAGATCATGATACCTTTAAGGATTTTTATTGCAGAATTAAGTCCAAAACTTTACAGACGGGCAACTGCACCCACACGATATTCTGAACACTTAGTGGGAAAAATTGAAAGAGGCTTCTAGTAAAGTAGTAGTAGTAGGCTTCTAGTAGAAGACTTGCCTTCAGATCTGAGTCATTCTGCTGTTCTAGGAGCATCTGAGCCACTTCAGTAACCTCTCGGTGAGAGGTCTGGCTGCAAGTGTCTCCTATTCCCAAGCACTTTCTGGAGCCAGGGGACTGATATGGACTATCCAAGGTTCCTAGTCACCAACTGAAGGAGACTTCCTCTCTCCTCAACTATAGCGGAAATACAAGTAAACCAGTTTGATTAGGGTAGTTAGCAAGACCTGCCCATGACATCTCCTTGTGGTTTAACACATCCTCCAGATTACTCTTACGGGTGTAGGAGTACTACTGAGATTACACGAGGAGACCCTGATGTAATCACAGACCCAGCACCACTGATAGCCATCAACCACAAACCAGGGAGAGCTATTACAGTTGTGGTCATCCTCTGTGGTGCTGCGAATACAGAAGAAGCGTGTTCCTTGTCCCCACATAGCCCTGTACAAGCAATGCAGCAGCATTCTGATCAGATTATGCAACATCCTCGCTAAAACTCATCTAAAGGGATTTTGAAAATGGAAGAAGTCTTTTGCAAGAACGGCCCAAGCCTGCATGCAACACTTTACTAATTTATATTTGCAGAGCCGGTAAGGATTCCTGAACGGTTTTTTTTATGCTTTAAAGGTATTGATGGTGCCATCATCCATCTCTAAGATGTCTCTGGAACACCCTGATCAGTCCTATGTTGAAAGATGCCTTAGTTGAAATGGGAATGTTTTCCAGCCTTTGAAACACAAAAAACTAACACTGTTCATAATCAGCAATTTTCTTTTGGCTCATTCTTCAAAATTTTCCTCTTCCAACTGGAGATTAAAAGTCAAGCCACAAGAATACTGCCAATCACTTCATCATCAGCTCCTTGCAAGTCAGAAAAATACAGTTATAAATGCACAAGTGAGAGAGAACAAAACAGGAAACATTTATTGCAGTAAATTAGATAATTTTGCAATAACAGCTTACATTAAAGAATGATGATTTAATTCTTGTCAGTTCCACAGCTTTCTGTCAATACTACATTTGAAAAAAAGCCAGGGAATAAGCGTGCAAATATTCCAAGCACCCTCCACCCCATTTATTTTTTGCTTCAAACTGGGGTTTTGGTGATAGCTTAAGCTCATTCCCCAAACAATGAATAAAAAATTGCTTGAACACACTTGCTTAAGTAACTATCTAAAAATCAGAGCTCAGGTACCATAAGGTGTGAAAGAGCCAAGGAGCCCCAGCAAGACAACATTGCTAAGTATAACAGAGGAGCAGAAATTGAAGAAGATGCAGAATATCTTGACGTGCTCTTTCTAATTTCTGGTACTCAGGACTAGGTGAAAACGTACTTCTAGTAAACTAACCTTTTACGATATCTTCATGCATTCCAGTAAGCAGTAACAACCAGTTATCAGATTTAGAACTCTTTGAAGACCCTGATAGCTGGGAAAATATCCTCCACTACCCATTAGGATCTCCTGCCAAACCAGACTGAGGATACCTAAGTTACCACTATGTATTTTTGAAGAGTGACTCACTTCACTGTAAACTGTTTATTTCACAATTAGTGGTTGAAGAAATCACCCATCCTCTATCACTTTCGGTGAACCATTAACATCCCACCAAGAATACCAGCACTAGATTATTTTCTTCTCCCCATCTGGTTCTGCTGACCCAGTGTGTAAGATTACTCTCTGGAAAAGAAAAGCCACAGGGACAGAACGAGGCGTGTTTCTGCGAGGCCCTCATAAAAGTCTCTGGTTACTGTGGGATGACAAAAGGAGAAGCGCCAGAGAACACAACAGCACAGCTGACAGGAAGATAATGCCCCCATGCAACTGTTCCTGGATATTTTACTGTTATTGCTTCTGTAATCCTCATTTCTTTGTTCTATTAATTAGCATGCAATGGCTATAATCCTGCCCAGAAAAAGTCTTTGTTCCTACATAACCATTTCACTAACAAGCAGAAACATTTCACAAATTTTATAACAGCAAAGGAGTCAAGGTCATAATAAGCTGGTCATCTTTGGTTTTCCTTGAAAGTCTTCAGTAATCCAATTTCTAAATAATATCAATTAACTACTAACAGCGTATGAAAGGATCAATAAATTTAGAAAAGAGATCTGATTCCATGACTCTGAGAGCCTAACTTTAGTATATTGTCCATAAAAATGGAATAGTTCCCTTCTCTTCTGGTTTAAGAAGTTGGAGGGGGCTTTAAAGATCATGTATGGACAAAAAGAAAGGATAAATAAGTCCTCTTTTCATCAAAGCACTTGCTGAAGGACAACTGGGCAGACACCACCAATCTCCTAAGCACTGGGCTGTCTCCCCAGCACTGCAGCAGTCTTCTGATGGAATTAATCCAACTTTTCTCTGTCTTCATATCCTCATTCATAAAACAAATTAAATTTGTCTTACAGGAATAACTTGATTCTGAAATTGCTACCATTCTTCAATATCCTTGTATAAAAAGGATGTATAAATACCTAAAATATATTATTTGTTTATTCACTAAAATAAAAGATCTTCTGAAGATGTTTGAACTTAATATCTTCTGAAATAGTTTAAGAGAACCAGTTATTAGCATATATCACAGAGCAAACCGAATAAGAATAAACAAATATTCAAAAGTACCACTAAATTTGTTTCGACCCCAGTAGTATATCTTAACAAACTAGACTTTTGAAGTTGTAACTGAAAATTGAGTTCCCTTGAGAAATATTTTGGTAAATAAAAGACCAGGTTTTTTCCTAAAACAGCACACTCACATTTAAGACTGCCTTAATATTTCTATTTCTTCCCCAATAATTTGTAGCAAGCCTGATTAGAGTCTTAATTATTTATTGTTCTTCCAGTTACTGGTCCTGACTTGTCACCCTTTCCCAGGGCTGAATTGCCAAAAAACCCCCCATGTTTTCCAGGTTTAGTTGCATTTGAAAAAAATCATCTTGCTCTATAATAAACCATCTTCTAGACAGGCAGCACATACTTATGCTTCAATTATTTCTTGAATATGAAACTTCTAATTCTTTAAAATGAGAGCTCTAATATAAATCAAGTCTGATGTCAACTGTCTCTCTACAGAGGCTTTAAATTTTAGATGCTGAACTATCACATTATTATTAATTTCTTCAGAATTCAGTTTTCATTTTACATATATATTGAGAGGCAGAATAAATATATCAAGACTATGTTTTGTAGTTCAAAATTGTTGAGATAAACACGATCTGTCTAGTTTCAGGCAATGGCTACAGTAAATAATAAAATCTGTAATAATATAGAAAATAATAATATGAGGGGACAGAGGAAAGGCAATCTGAAGTCTTACTAGTTAAGCTTAAAGACATTTTGAAAAGTCTTTTATTTTACCAATAAATACAGCTTAATAATAATAAAACAGACTTTACAGAAGCAGTTTTTTAACTCCCTTGTTATTTCAAAGCAACTGTGGAAAATTTAAGTCAAAGGGATTTTGGTTTTGCTGCAAAATTAGCATAAGTGAAACCTGGCATTACAATGAAGGCTATATTCGTAGAGAAAGAACGGTCCGGTGGTTGAGACATTAACCTTGGACTCAAAAGAATTGGGCTCAGGTCCCAGCTCTGCCACAGAGTTTTGCATAACCTTGAATTAGTCAATTCCTCAGTGCTTCTCTTCTCAAGTTATTAAACAAGGATAATAATATTTCCACAGTCAGCTTCACCTTGCTTTTCGGCTTAGTCTTGCAAATTAGGCAGAAAACAACATCTGTGAAAAGCCCCAGTAGCCTAGTCCCAAGAACAATTTGTTTCAGGACCGGGACTTAGTTTGTGTTCTGAAGACTTAGTGTAAGTCTCAGTTTGCATGGTGTAATCCCAAACACCAAAAATCCTAGGAGTTACAGTAACGAAACGGTCAATAACACCAATGTCCCAGCAATAATATTTGTATCACATAAACTGTATCTGCATAAGAGTCAAAGGCTTATTACATCGATTGCTAAATAACCCGAGCTAGTTAACTTCAAACCCCGGACAAAAAGTCAGAAGACATGAATATTTGGGGGTTAAATACTGTATTTTCAGTACACACATTCTTTGTCTGTATGTGTTTAGAAAGTGAAAAGAACACAAGATTTTGAGTAAAACTTGAATCTGATGGAATAAAACATGCTTGCACAATACACATGCAAGGAGGAAATACACAAAGAAGTAACATTACTGCTGTAGCAAGAGCACAAAGTACCTGTCATTCTGAAGTACCGTCATACGTTCAAACAAACATTAAAAATTCTTTGTGTATTTATCTACCATGAAATGCTTATGCACCATCTGTTATTCAGTTTGTAAAAATAGTTTTCCATTTCTTGAGCATATAGTGAATATCTATCACGAACCATCACAAGACTTTATCACTTGAAAATAAAAAGTCTTCGATACAAATGCCCTATTTTTACTTCCCCCATGAACTCTTAATAAAAAAAGCGTTGCAAACAAATATTTTCCAACCACTGCTTCATTGAAAACTGCACAACTCCACAAGCAAGAGGCTCAAATAATTGCAGTTAGAATCACTAAAATACTCACTCCTGTATTTCATAAAATATGCACATAGCAAGCTAAAAGCTTTTATCAAACAAACACAGTATCTAAAAATTTAAGCTGATCGATGAGCAACTTAACTTTGACATTTTAAAAAAGATGACCCTAAACCCATTCCAACTGCAGCTTAGACAGTAGTTCACAGTAGTTTGAAAACAAAAGCTGTTACGGTTCCTATCCGTAAGTTTGCAAGAAAAGGTACGGTGCTCACGTTATCATAAGACAGGAAGGTTTAGAGAGACACTTCAAAACGGGAAAGGAGGTGAGGTTCATATATTGAGGAACAAAAGAAAATCACATGAATTTGGAATTATTGAGCTCGAACAGAAATTAATTCTTCTTCTGGGCTCATGATAGAGCATCAAAAGCTCCTGAGCTTCGCGTTTGAAGTTGATGTCATCAGCAGCACTCCTCAGGGGAATCATGGGTCTGTAATTCACAGTTGTCAATATTTATTCTATACATTATGGTTGCCTGAATCTCATTTGCACAAAGCACGCATTCACACACTCATTACCCCGGACCACCATGTACTTGCATAAATCATCATTTCTTTTCTTCTAAAGCGGAGTGTGCAATCCATCCCCGTGGAGAAATAACAAAATCTAACTGCATAAGCGACTTTCCTCTATGTCAGATTTCTCTAGTCCAAAAATAATAGGGGGAGTTCTACACAAACTATCTGCTTCTCCTGCAAGTTCCCACACAGCCATACCAAATGCCTAGCTATGCTCAGTTTCTTGGACAAGGTCATAAATAAACCAAACGGGGACGAAAGCTTCAATAAGCCACCAAAACCAAACCAGTCTTAACAGATCAAACTTTTTATTAACCACAGGTAAAAACCTCTGTGAAAATGAGGTACAAAGGTAAAGCTAATGTTATTAAAACCAGCTTGAAAGATGCCATGATTTTACTAATGTGTTTCATAATGCTAACGTGGGAGGAAAGGGGAAGGCACGAAAAAAATCCCATATTTAATTAGTCAAAAAAAATTTCTCAGGTGGGATTGGATGAACTTTTTTTAGTTGTTCCCCACCTCCTCACCCCCACCCCTAAAGCTGGAGGGAATTGTTTAATGCATTAGATACAAGTGTTCTAAATCATTTTAAACTCAAAGAAAATTGTGTACAGCATATGACACATTTCTGCAAACTCCTCCTTTACCTACTTGATCAAACCGAATCAGCGCAGCTCCGACTTGTGCAAATTGTACTCACAGTAGGAACTGCCAGACTGAGGTCTTAATTTAAAAGCATACATAGACAGCATGAAATAGAGTCCAAAACTCTCTAAAAGTAGCACAAAATAGAAGAATAATTCAAGCAGCAGTAAGAATCAATTTTATACATGATACAAAGAGCAAAACATGGCCAGAACTAAATGAATGCTGTGAGTGGTCTAACACAAAGCCCCCAGCCTGCAGAGGTATTGCAGGAAAACAGTCCTCTACAGCACTTCCAAGAGGGTTAAACAGCAATATTGGATATTGCTCGTATTTGAAAAACATGTTTTATCTACCCCACATGAAGTTTTTACTCACTGCAGCCTATAGAAAAGGTGAGAGGTTTCAAGACACAGTTATCCTATAATATCCTATAGCAGAGGGCAATTCAGCACTTCTGCTGAAGGCATACTAAACAGAACCTTGATGTGATTGCTGTCATCAATCTAAAAACACAGCACTGTAAGGATTTGTCATTGCACTACATATCTTGCACGTGTTCTATTTAATTAAAATAAAAATCAGTTTTAGCACCATTTTAAAAGCTCATCCAACAATTCCAAATCACTAGTGAAGAACAAATTCTTTTTCAGGAACCAATACAGTACTTCCCACTCCTGCAGTGGCTCCAATATTCTCACTGGCAATTTTGTTTGAGGACTGCAGGTTTCAAAGTCTACCATGTCAGTCCTCTCATAAAAAAACCCACTGAAAATACAGATCCGTAAGATTCTAGCTTGAAAATTCAGTCATCTGTATACAGACACTCATCAATATTTGCTATACAGAGCATCGATCCAGATCCAAAGAAGTGACTACATTTTACCGTGACAATTTGGCAACCACACCTGCTCAATAAATCTGCCACTGATTTTTGTTGTTGTTGTTGGAAACAAGTTTATGCACAGGTATGACAGCTGCTTTTCAAAACATAACAACCAGGTTATTTTCCACGTGTAGTTTCTTTATACATTTCCTCAAATTTCCAGTGCAAACTGTCCGTATCATCCTCTAAGTCTTCACGTCTTCCACTCGAAAAAAGGAGAAACAATGACTTCTCAGTTTTGAACCATTTTTAAAACTACAGATTCAAAATACGGTACTATTCTAAAACCTACTGCACAATTATTTTCAGCTCTGATAGCAAGAACTAAGAATTTTCAACTCATGTCGAGCAGAACACTGGGCTATACATGTACAAATCAACAGAATCCACAAATATTCACTGGTGAACTGGATTAGGAGGAAAAAACAAATTTAAAAAAAAAATCTCAAGATGCTTCTGTGGCACAGAGCTTTATCATTCTATCCAGCCTCCCACAGCTACTGACCAGACTCCACTGCAACTGCCTCTGGAGCTGGTCCACCTGCATGGGTCCACTTCACATCCAAAGGAAGCGCTGACAGCGCTCCAAGCAGGTCTGCAGTCAAGAACTCGTGTAGTGGGACAGCTATGACCCTACTCTCTTGACGGATCAGAGCAAGATAAGGAGCCCTCTCCCCTGGATCAGTCTGGGGAGTTGTGCACAGTCAGACTGTTCACACCTGGCCAACCCAAAGTTCTGTCCACATCTGTGTTACATCTGCTCTCAGCATCTTTGCTCCTGACACGTTATTACTAGTAGCCCTGACTCAGGAAGAAAAAACCCGAAAGAAACCAGGAGTTTTCTACAGCATAAAGCTGAGGGCATGTCCAGAACACCTTTGAGCATACGGCAACATCTGAGCAAACAGAGCTCAAACAGCTTCTACCCAAACAACCTGCTGTGACAGCTTTAAGGACCTCCTAAGCAGAGGGCTTAGTCTCAGCACAGTACACACAGTACACAGCACTCCTGGGGGGGATCCTCATCATCATCATGGCTTGGCTTCGTGAACGAAGATCTGGGAAGGGCTTTTCCCACGCTCACTGCAAGCGATGAGTGCACCCTTCGGGGCTGCACGGTGGATTTTTTAGGTGAGGCACCAGCGTGCACGGAACTGGCTCCACCCTTCACACCTGAGGTTCATCTGCCAGGGCCTGGTGAGGTGGGATGGTGACAGCGAAGTCCTCAGGTCGTAGGTTTGGTCAGAGTGTCCTTCTCTGAGATGATGGATGCCTTACAGGGCTAAACGAGCTCCATCTGCCTGGGTCTGGAGTCAGAGTTGTCCTTCTCCTAGGATGGCTGCCCGAAGGCCAGTGAGCCCATCCTGCCCGTGGACACACTGTGTCTGACCCTTCAGCTGAGACCTGTCTGGCCTGGGAGACCCCACCGGAGGCACATGCCCCCACCAGCACAGCTCTCAACCTCACAAGGGCACACAAGCTCCTTCCCCACGGCAAGGGGGTGCCCGTGAAAGAGTCGCTGCTCCACCTCCGGACATCACAGACCCGGGCACGGGGCAGCCGGGGCCTGCCAAGAACAGGAGTCCTGGAGGTGGGGGGAGATCCTACAGCAAAGTAGTGCCCACAATTCATCTTGCAGAGAATAAGTTGGCTGCTGTCAAAGACAGCTCAAAAATAAAGCCCTGGAACAAATCAGGGAGCAGAACAAACTCCTAGTGCAGGCAGATGCAATGTCAGCAGAACACACCAGCGTTCGTTAGACTTCATAGCGCTACAATGATCAACGACTGCAGCAAGCACTCCAGCCTGCCTGTTTTCCAAAATTAAGTCACTTCAGCTTTATTGCCAATATGTCCCGAGAATAGAGGTATAAAGGAAAAAACCAAAACAAAACAGTAATTCCTACATATACCCCAAGCTTTAGCCAGACGGTCAGCTCTCAGCTGACAGTGGTGTTCTGTGGCTATGTCAGATGAACAGTCAGTACCTGCGCATTACAGATTTATGATGGTTGACAAGTGAATGAAAGCTGACTTTGGATCCATTTTTCTAACGAGTTTTAATCACACAATGAATTATACATGCCAACATTTATACTATCCCAGAGTAAAGCACAAAGAAGGAAAGAAACTACAATTTCTGAACGCTAGCACACAAATGCGGGCACGTGGGATTTTTAGAGAAAGCGTTTTCCAATTCCAAACCAGACACGAATGTAACCCTCAAATCTGCTAATCCGATCACAGCAGTTATATACTGAGCACTTGCTACTTCAAACATGGCTGTTGGGAATGGAGACAACTTTCTGGTTTTAAAGGCAGTTTAAATTCAGTTCAGTTTCAGTAACCCACTCAAGTTTCATAACTGTACCGGACCCAGAGCGCCAACAGCCATAAAACCCCTCTGCCCAAGAATATCCCACTCTGCAGTATTTAACTTTAGATTTTCTTTATAGCTGCTCCCTTCCTTTATCTGTCTTAAAGCATCTTGCTCCCAGTAGGCAGTCTGTTACACAAGGGTGGAATTTCCACCGCGTATCAAAGTGCAAAATGGGCTTTAGACGCAGTATTACCATATGAAAGAAAGAAGCCAAAGTACATCTGGCAAAGCTCTCGGACAGACAGACTTTTGCCTTTCGTCTTTGATTTATCAATTTGCTCTGGACAGTACAGAAATAAACCAACATATCTCACAATTTCAGTGTCACATAATATTTCTGTTATGATCACATTTTAAACAGATAAATATGTAGCCTTCACTTTAGAAGGGAGATGAAAAGTTAGTAAGTAAGAATCAACAACTATTTAAGCCTACAAAAAGTTGGGAGATTTATCACATGAAAACTTATATAAATGTTTTCCCGATGGTACTTGCATTAACACTAGCTATAAAGGATAATGTAATTTTAACACAATAAACAGCTGTTACATAAATAGAAGTTTTAATGCTGATTTCAAGGAAAAAAACCCCAATTATGACAGCAAATAGACTAGCCTGTCAAGGCTTGGGAATCAGCAAGCTCTGGTTTTATCACGTCTAGTTAGTTGTTATTTTCAATTTTCAAAAAGTCATGGCCATTTTGTTGAAACGATACAGATTAACATTTAGTAGTGAACTAATGCAATTTAAAAAACCTCAGATACATACTGCTACACACGTGAACAGCTACAAAACCCCGCATAAAAAAGAAACTAGAAGCAGTCAACTAGCTGTGTCACTGTTCAAATACAAGACCCACCAAAAAGGAGCATCTCAAAGAATTTCAACAAGAAAACTTATTTCTGCCATTCAGAAATAGAAAGCATTACTTGGAATTCAGTCAGGGGATATGTTCTCTGCCCAGAAAATGTTTGTCTCAGGTGAAGCTGCCCAGACTGAAGATAAATAGCTGTATCTGTATCTTCAGGGCAACAGTGTCATACTTCAGCATGCTTGGTCCTACATACCTAGGATTCTGACCTGCAACCCTCCCTCCTCTGATCTCTAAAGGCAAAGCAGGTAGTTTGATTTTCTTTTTCTACTCCTTGTAGCTGGTATTTCTTTCCTCTGAGGAACTAGAGTTGTAAGACATTTATCAAACAAGCAAGCTCTTGAATTTCTTCTCCTTACAATTTAATAAAACAAGCTAAAAATCAGTATATGAAGAACCAATCTTAGAACTGTAAGTGACTGAGGACGTAATATATTTGATAGCATAGATAAAATACAACTGGAGTGATCACATACCATAACAGCAACAAAGCAGGCAGGATTATGGTAATTAAGAAGTAGACAGATCGATAGAAAATCTGGTATGTTCTGGAGAGCCAGCAAGTGGCAGTTCTTTGCATTTCTGACTCAGAGAACAGCTTAATACATTTTTTGTGACCTTGGCGTAATCTATTACCAGGGAAGAGCTTTGTTGGGTATTTAGCCTAGGGATGAGTTAATGATAAATGTTGGATTTCAGTGAGCTCATTGAAAAAAAAAAAATTTCAAGGAAGCAGTCAAAGCTCAGCTAAAGGAAATGAACTTAAAAAGAAGTTGGGTGTTTGGGATTGTTTGTTTGGGTTTCTTTTAATATTCATAGAAGCACAACAGTAGTTGATTAATTTGTGTGTGCTTCTTTAGGAGAAAGCATTTTGATACTGTACATCTGAAATTGTATAGCAAAACACAAAAATCAACTGAATTCCAAAAGTTTTGTCTCAAGATAAAATTGAAAGAATAAGATCCCTGCTGACTGTTGCAGCACAACTCTGGGAGAAAGAGAGCAAAGCAAAATATCCCGGACAGACTTTTTATATTTGCTGGAGTGAAGCCACAACTGGCCCTGGGCTTACTTCATTTGGTTTTTATTCATGCCTAAATCCTGGAAATCAGATTTAAATTTCAGATGGCAGCAGAAACTGAAACTGTTCAGGTAGAAAGCAATCAAAAACACAAACAAGTTTTTAAAAATTTCCACTTTTTCAGGGTGTAACACTTCTCAGTTCTACTTGATTCTCTGGATCTGCTGATACACGCTACTAACCCCAGACCTTAGAAGGTGCCTCTAGGCTCACTCACAGCAGTATCATGTTCTATAAATAGTCCCTGAACACTTGAAAAACATCTTTACAGTGGTTTTGGTGGATTTTAAAATAAATAAGGAATGAGGTTTTAATTAAATGTACTTTCAATTATTTCATTAAATATTATTTCAGTATCATGTACAATTACTGAGAGACATGATTTAGTGGCGACTTGTTAGTACTGGGTTACTGGTTGGACTTTATGAGCCTAAAGGTCTCTTTCAACCAAAATGATTCTATGATAATATCCTTATAATGTCCTCTTAAATGTGATAAACAGTCAAAAGACAGTGGCAGGAAAGTGATGCAAATGAACTCTGTTCATGGGTTCGTTAGAAGTTCTGAATTTTTTTTCCCCCAGTTAATCAGACCTCTGCAAACAAGAGGTCACTCAGTTATACCTATGTAGCAAATTCAGCATTTGGTATGAAACTCTTTGCATTTTATTAATTACAAAGATAAAAAACGTACAGCAAGTTGATGCAGGTAATGCAATGCAGCTACACACAGTGCAAGTCGAGCAGAAGCCCACCCCATGTTTGATGGGATAGCTATGCTTCCTCAGTCTATTTTTCACTCCTTTCGTATTTTCTAACATAAAGTACTATTAATGACTACAAATACCAGCTTTGTTGTTACACAAGTGTTCCATCAATATTTTGTAAACACTCAGAAAATGCCTTTTCAGCAAAAGCAGAGATTTTCAGTCACAAGCAACACCCACCTCTCCAGTCATTTTACGCTGGATCATTTTCCTCTAATGAATCCGTGTTAACAGAGATGTCTTTAACATCAACAGGAATAGCTGAGAAATGCTAATTTAGAGCAGCAGAGAAAAAAAGAGGCTCAAGAAGGTAGGTTTAGACAAGGATCAGAACTACTAGGTATTATTTTCTCTTACTGAATTCTCCTGAGTATTATGCAATATTTATAATTATTTGCTCTTTGTCATTACTTTCAGGCATACGCAGTTAAGCTAAAAAAAAAACCAAAAAAAAAAAAGAAAAGAACTTCAAAATTCAACCACACAGCACTACCAACACCGCTGCATCACCCAGCCTTGGCTCAGGAACAGACTCTTTGCTGTTATTTTCATTAGAGGTCCCTTCCGTTGACATAACAGTCTCAACTTGGAAGCCAGGCCTGAAAACCACCCATAAGCCAGCTTTTACCAGTCTCAGTTCAGGAGTCACCTCGCAGTGCTCCCAGCAGCATGCTGGCTGCAATCTCACTGGTGTCCACCACTGCCTTTCTCCCACCACTCTGCCCTGCCCAGCCTAATCTGAGTTACGGGCGTCAAAGAGGCATCAGCTCTAACCTCATTCAGTGCAAGAGCAACAGAGGCACAAGCACATGTGAATGTTCACTGGGAGAGACACCAGAGAGCAGTGGTACAAGGTGAGGCCAGACTGGATGAGATGGTTCAGTAAGACACAGCATCTGCTGTGTTTGCTACTATTGGGATGATCAGTGCCTAGTAACTTTGCTACTTAATACATTACTACGTGTTACTTTGCTGCTCACATCACCGAAGCATAAGACACGACACAAATGTGGGACATGTGGCACAGGGCACAGAAGAGGAAGAAGGGGCCTCTTGGGACTGGTGTGATAAAAGCTGTCAGAGTACAGACCAAGTCCTTGAAGAGCTTTGTTGGGTAGCAAAGGTTTGTCTGTTAAGTGATAGTCTTGAAAACAAACCAAATAAACCATCTGTGCATCTGCTCAGGGTACACTAAAAACTTGTACTACTAAGCCATTTGTCCAAGCAACCACCAACAGACCATAGCAGTATAGCACAGTACATCACACATGTATGTTTCTAAATATTTTCTTTCATTGAACGTAGTCCCTAATTTTCCACCAAGGCGATTTGAAGATAACATTTTCATTACAAACATCCATTAAAAAAAATAAACTAGTAATTACACAGCATTTCAGATGAAAAAAAAATCAGCTTCCAAACATTATCTCACTCTGATATACAT
>NW_010407639.1:70188-78016 GCF_000710305.1 Buceros rhinoceros silvestris | reverse complement strand
CATATATATATATAAAAATATCATATAAAAAGATTTGGGATTTTATTGCCTCAGTATTATTACTGTATTTTAAAACCTTTCAACACCTTGGATCGTAAAACCTATTCTTCTCTTAATAAGATAGGCAATTCCCGCCCTAAAATCCTGAAAGGATATGAGTTTTGTCAGAGCCCTTGAGTCATAAATTTCTTTGCTTTTGCTTAAAAGGGTGAAGGAACTGATCTTGTGCAGAAAAGACAAAGACCCCAAAAGCCACGCCTAACATGGCACTGAGGCTGTACCATTCCCAGGCTACACACAGCAACAAATTACTCTCTCAAAAGAAGAATGCAGGTCTTACATGAAGTGGAACAATTAATTTCACGCTTGTCAGCCCAGTCTCAATAGTGTGTTGATTTGAATCAGATATTTGTGGTGCATTACTGCATGCAGCGGACAGTCCTGCTGCCTCCTGAGCAGACATTGCAATGATGACTATCACTGTAAAACAATCCATCAATAAGAGTAATTACAGTATTGATCAAAATGGCTGGTTGTTTCATATCAGAATCAATTCTCAGGAGTTGCCAGAAACAGAAATATCTAATGGACTATTCCATCACTGCAGCAACTGAAACAGCTAATATTCTGGAAAGCTCTTAATAATTACTCATTGACTCTAGATTTCTGCTTCAGTGGTTAACTATACCCTGCTTACTGTTGCTTGAAAGTCAGTCTTAGTCGTTGAAATAAGTTTCCAATGCAAATTTATAAACTGCTAACATCTGCAAAAAAAAAAATAAAACCACCTTATATAATTTCACTGTGTTCTGCTAATCAGAGAATCTAATTATATTTCTTATTACATTGTTTCTGGGTGAGAAACTGCATTCTGGATGCCGACAGCTCATTTTACAGTGGCTGCTCTTACAGCACCCTACAATGGGCAGGGCGGAATGCATTACAGCTCCGACTGTAAACAATAGAAAGCATTATACCATTAATGGGATATTTTCCTGTAAGTGTCACTCACTGAATTACAGATGGTGTTGAGGTAGCATCAGCTCTTAATGCTGCACTATAAACCTTAGGAGATATGATAGAATCATTTGAAGTTGGAAAAGATCTTTAAGGTCATCGAGTCCAACAATTAACCAAGCACAGCCAAGCCCATCACTAAGATATGTGGCACATATACACATCTTTTAAATACCTGCAGGGATGGGGACGCAAGTCCCCTGGGCAGCCTGTTACAATGCTTTGTCCTATCTTGTCCTCCTTACTTGGAAGAAGCGACTGAGCCCCGCCTCACTACAACGTCCTTTCGGGTAGTTGTGGAGATCCATAAGGCCTCCCTTTAGCCCCGTTTTCTCCAGACTAAACAACCTCAGTTCCCTCAGATACTCCTCATAAGACCTGGCTCTAGCCCATTCACCACTTTCATTGCTCTTCTCTGGACAGACTGCAGCACCTCAGTGTTGTTCTGGTAGTGAAGGGCCCAAAACTGAACACAATATTTGAGGTGCAGCCCCAAGTACAGGGACAACCCCTGCCCTGCTCCTGCTGGCCACACCAGTGCTGATACAAGCCAGGATGCCGTTGGCCTTCTTGGCCTCCTGGGCATCCATTCAGCTGGCAATCAACCAACCCCTCCAGGTCCTTTTCTGATGGGCAGGTTTGCAGCCACTTTTCCCCAAGCCTGTAACGTTGCAGGGGGTTGTTGTGACCGCGGTGCAGGACCCAGCACTTGGCCTTGTTGAGCCTTAAACAACTGACCTCAGCCCATCGATCCAGCCTGTCCAGATCCCTCTGTGGAGCCTCCCGACCCTCAGGCAGATCAACACACCCACCAGCTTGGTGTTATCTGCAAACCTACTGAGGGTGCCCTCATCCAGATCGCTGATAAAGATGTTAAACAGAACTGGCCCCAGAGGCCCCCGGGGAACATCACTTGTGACCAGCCACCAAGTGGATTGAACTCCATTAACCACCACTCTTTGAGGCCCAGCCACCCTGTCGGTGTTCTACAGCCAGCCAGCCAGCTTCTCCACGGGAACACTGTGGGAAACAGCGTCAAAGGCTTTACAAAAGTCCAGGTAAACAACATCCACAACCTTTCCCACATCCACCTTGTCATAGAATGAGATCGGGTTAGTCACGCAGAACCTGTCTTTCATAACCCCATGCTGACCGGGCCTGATCACCCGGTTATCCTGTACGTGCCTCCGGATGGCACTCAAGATGATCAGCTCCATAACCTTCTCTGACATCAAGGTCAGACTGACAGGCCTCTAGTTGCCCAGATGCTCCTTCCAGCTCTTCTTGCAGATGGGCATTACATTTGCTAACCTCCAGTTGACTGGTGCCCCCCTAGTTAGCCAGGCCTGCTGATAAATCATTCGGAGTGGCTTGGTGAGCCCTTCTGCCAGCTCCCCCAGTACCCTTGGGTGGGTCCCACGCAGCCCCATAGACGCGTGCGTGTCTAAGTGGTGTAGCAGGTCACCAGGCATTTCTCCTTGCTTTGTGGGGGGCTGCGTTCTGCTCCCTGGCCCTGTCTGTCAGTTCAGGGGGCTTGGTACCCAGAGTACAGCTGGTCTTGCTATTAAAGACTGAGGCAAAGGAGATATTCAGTACTCCAGCCTTTTCTTCACAATCTTGGTCACTATGTTTCCTCCTGCATCCAATAAAGGGTGGAGAGATGGAGATTCTCCTTGGTCCTCCTTTTGTTGTTAATGTATTTACGGAGCCATTTTCAATTGTCTTTTACGCCAGGGGCCAGATTAAGTTCTAGCTGGGCTTTGGCCATTCTCCCTGCATAAACTCATGACATCTTTGTAGTCCTCCTGAGTTGTCTGCTCCTTCTTCCAAAGGCCATAAACTCTTCCTTTTTTTTCCCAGAATTCCAGCCAAAGCTCTCTGTTCAGCCAGGCCAGTCTTCCTCCCTGCCAGTTCATCTTTCAGGACACGGGAACAGCCTGCTCCTGCATCTTTAAGACTTCCTTCCTGAAGAATGCCCAGCCTTCCCTGACTCTTTTGCCCTTCAGGACTGGCCCCCAAGAGCCTCTGTCAACCAGTCTCCCGAACAGGCCAAAGTCTGCCCTCCAGAGCGTCCCGGGTCCTGTCAGCAGCGCTGCTGTCTTCATAACATGTTCCTGTTTCATTTCAGATTTGTCTGTCCTCACACCTAAACTGTCCTCCTAGTGAACTGCAAGTAATTAAGACTATATTAAAATACATTTGCATGCTGATATAATCTTAAATTGCCAATAAAAACATATTTAAATTAATAAACTGGCACATTACACAGGCACTGCAAGAGACAGTATTATACCATTTCTAATAAAATACTGTTCTATAACACATTAGCATTATCATCAATTGGAAATCGCTAATATTTCCTCTGATGTTTGCTGAAGTAGCATTAATTATGCTCACTTTCTTTTGGTATTCATGTACCATCGATGTAATTAATTTGGAGTTTACTGAAGTGTGAAATGTTCTGCCTGATTAATAGATTTCCCAGAACCTCATACGGCAGTCGACCTTAAGCATTTCAGTTTTTCTCTGGCTAAACGTAGAGATTGAGTTTAATACTACAGTTTCCTCAACAGCAAAGCAGCAGCATAAGAACTAACAGCGATCTG
The DNA here is from genome assembly GCF_000710305.1 of Buceros rhinoceros silvestris. Taxonomy (NCBI): domain Eukaryota; kingdom Metazoa; phylum Chordata; class Aves; order Bucerotiformes; family Bucerotidae; genus Buceros; species Buceros rhinoceros. Next base: position 74,393 of record NW_010407639.1, on the reverse strand, counting down.
GAACTCTGGTTTTTTATTTTTAAAAATATTTTGCTGATAAGGTTAGCATAAATATTTGGGTATCTTAATGAAAACATAAGCTGAAACATGGAAAGGCATCAATGCAAGCAGCACGGCTGAGCTCCGACGGCAGGGTGGGAAGACCTAGGATTGCTTCAATTTACTTTTAATTGCCAAACTGAATGCAAGCATTGCACTTAGGATATACATCCTTACATCTTTGTAATTTATACTTTTAATTCAACATAATATTATCTTTTTTAAAAACCTTCCTTGAGCAAAAGCTATGCACAGCTGGTGAATGAATGTCAGAAAATCCTTGCCCTCTGAAAACAGCTGACAGAGAAAAACAGCAAACGATGCCCGAGGTGTCTGTGTGCCACTTAACACAGAATTAGTCCATTTCATTTCAACAAATAATGCTTTCAAAAAAAAACAGGTAATTTTAAAAAGCCAGTGAGACATTGTTTGCTTGCTATGATGTGGGAAAAACTACAACTCACTTCCCTGTATTGTTTCTATCACTATTATATAAAATTACATATTAACAAACATAATAAAAATGCTGACAGTGGCATTTATTATTGATGAAGACAGAATGTTATTAAGCAAGGGGATGTACTTCTAGTAATTGGCAGTAATTATGGGATTCCACTATGATAAGCCACCTTCTCTAAAAGGTGGCAGTGGAATTCAGTTTGTTCCACTAGATTTGAAGCAGCCCTTTCTGCCACAGCATTTCCAGTTTCTGCTCACTTCAAAGGGCCCAAATTCTTCGCAGGTAGTTAATGCTTGGAGACAATTTCATAATGTCTTCTGCCTTCCCTTAGACTGCATTTCACAAGAGCCAGCTCAGACCAAGGTTCACAAGCGGGTCATAAACCCCCTATTTACATTTTCCTACCCAAACGTCTTACAAATAGATAGCAAACCAAAGCAACAGAGGCTACAGAGCTCCTGTCTCTCCTGGCAAGACACTGAAAGATATGCTCCGAGAAGCTCCCACCTAGAGTCTATGTCAAGATATGCAGAATTTATAACAAATAATCTGGAAAAACATTTCAGAATTCTTAGAATTTTTGACAGATTATTATTCCAATTGATTTTCTTGGTTCTACAGATTTCATACTACAGATTTCATTTCATATTATTGCTTTGGACAAAACAGACGTGGTTTAATAATTACAATTTTATCTTCCCACAAGATTTTCTTGATTTAACCTTTGTTTAATGACACAGTTCCAGTAGAGGTATGCGCACTTACGCTGGATGCCGATTTGAATTTCATACTGACTAAACAGCAGCTTATTACATAGAGAAGAAAATCCTTATCATTACATGAAAAAAGTTGGTAGAAACTGCTTGCCTCCTTGAAGCTCAAGACATACAAGGAAATTCTGTCTTGTAATAAACACATCATGTTCTTACAGCAAGCCAGCATGTCTGACACCTCTCTGCTCAGCCACAGCGTAAGCAACCTTCAGAACTCAGAGACTTGCCAGCGGTACAGCTGCAAGTACTGTGAGACCTGACTATCCTCTTTGAAAACAACAAGACAAAAGTTAATCTGTAGTAAAATGTGCATAGAATACCACTTACACAAGAACTAAGCTGTGGTGAATGGTTAAACACTTGGCACAGCAGGTATGACACCATCATATCAGAGGAAGCACATCTTCCCCAGTCCTGTGTCATGTATCCAGCTGTACTGGACAGTGACAAAGAGGCAAGACAGAGGTTGAATAGATGTCATACTTCCAAGGAACCAGGAAAGTAAGAAAAAATTGAATAGTAAAAAACCCCCTTATAATTCAAACATACCCAAATGCTAAAATGCAAAGTCACCAGCATTTTTGAGTATAGTCCCCATTAATAGTCAGCAAAACACAGAGTTTATGGAAACAACAGTTATGTGATTTTACAGTAATCTTAATTACTGCAACTAGCTTTCTCTCCACCCAGAAGGATGAGATCAAAGACAGCAGCATGCTCGGTGCGTAAACACATGCTAGATTGTGGATACATGCACAGAAACCTACCAACAGCGGCACTGGAAATACAAAGCTCAGTGTTAGCTCTCAGCCACTTGCAAGAGCTGAGGCTGTGCACCCAATTAGCCAAATATTGAAACTACTTTTAAGCTCTGTAACATCTCATATTCCTTCCGCTCTGGTTAAGGCACTTTTGGCAGACTTACCATGGATTATAAAATGCACATATATTTTTTATAAAGTATATTTATACTAACAAGTGCAAAGCAAGCAATGTTAAGAGATATTTGTTCTTTGAATGTTCCTGCTTCAATTGCATGGAGCAAGCCTCGTTGACAATACCTGCTGAATGCAGGAGATAAAGATTTTATTCCCCTCCCCCATATGAAAATTAGCTAGAAGCCGTTGCAGTAAATACAGTTGCCAGATACTGACCATTTTGAAATTCATTTAACAATACCCAGTAGCAAACCCATTGAAGCTAAAATTGAAAATACCTAAAAAATTTACAGTGCAAAACTTCCATCATCTTCACTTGTTCTCTTCCCACAGTCAGTATAAAAATTTTAGAATTTGGAGCAGAGGTAATTTCTATTCAATCAGTTGCAGCCTTATATTCCATATTAACCATAAAAATGCCGTTTTTATGAAACTTGTGAAAACTGTTTGGAACAAAACAGATTACTCTCCAAAGCCAGCCGCAACAAGAGAACTCTCTGTCCAGGACCTCATCCTTTACAATGGGGTTCCCAGTCTCATCCTTCTGACAAAAGGAAAGACACTTAAGGAACCTGTAGTTCCCTGGAATTCAGACTTCACTGATCTCTGCAGTCCCACTTGCTTTGAGTTACAACAGTAAATTTACAGTAGAAATAGCCTGTAGCATTTAACTGTTCTGCTTTTTATCCCTGCAGCCACATAAAGTCTTTATGATTTTTAGTGTGGGTGAAGCAAAAACTTTAAATTTAGAATATATGTTGTGAATACTCATGTTCATGCCTTTTCCCTATATTACATGATAATACACAATCTACTTATTTTTGTAAAATAATTTTAATTCTCGTTTTAAGAGAGTTAAAACCATAATTTATGCAAAGAATTTCAAGGGTTAACTTGAGGTTGAAATATTGTGTGTTAAAACTGCAGTAAAAAACTTTTTTAAAAAAAGGACATTCCATTTTTCTTGCTAGTATGCATATGCCACACAATATATTTCTTACTGTGTGTATGTTGAACTGGAGATGTTTGAAAGGAAAGAGATTATTAGTTCTGTAAGTAAGACTGAATGCAGTACTGCTCACAGACATGTGAGACGGAAGATTCCAGAAAATGACACGACTTATTTGTCTAAACACCTAATTAGACATCAACCATACTATTTAAGGCATTTTATTTGGTAAACTACTGAACTAATCATAATTAAAATAACATACTTAAGGTAAAGACTAACAGGAATGGAAGTGTCATTTATGTACCTGGTGACACACTCTTGTAAAATAAGTCCTGTTCATCTTCTACACAAAAACGCCTGTGTGGAAATGGAAACCAGTAACTGCTCACAGTAAGACGTGGCGCTAAATGCATTTAACTGTGATCACCTGCGGGCGTTTGCAGATCCAGCAGAGGAGAGACAGAATTAGACTAAGTCAGGACTAAATTTAGCCTTCACCTGACACAGACAAATACACCTTTTTCCAACATCAGCAGTACAGAACGCAGCCAGCCCAGGCACCTCTAAGCATTGTGCTGTGAGCTGCAGCACGCCATGCACGACAGCAAAGCTTTGCCTGCAAATGATTTTTTCTCCTCCCATACCTGGCGCATTATGTTAAATAAGCTGTTCCACTACATTTTCTGTAAGGCTCTGCAGCTCCAGTTTTTACCGCGTGTGTTACTATGAAGCATGTAAGTGCAGATTAACTCAGCCAGTTCAGAGAATCTCGCTGCTTCTAAAGACACAAACGGTTTTGGTTATTGTCATCCTCTTATCTTCAGACTCTTCTCAGCCATGTTGCCAAGTTACATTCATGTTATTTCAAGCACTAATCATTTCTCACTTACCCATCTGACAAGTAACATTCACTTGTGAGCTTTAGGACAGTAAACCAGAGAAGCCAAACTCATGAATATCTAATCCACTTGCTGCGTTTTGGTGAGACAGCTGGTGTGCTGTGACCACCACTTATCACTCTAATCACAATTATTTCACTCTTT